>NC_138775.1:15855631-16030631 GCF_965119305.1 Pelophylax lessonae
AGAACCACACTTTTTTTTTTCTGATGTTTTTATAGCCATCAGCCTCTGTCTGATCGCTGATTCCCCCCCCCTGTCTGATGGCTAACCCCCCCCCCTCTGTCTGATCCCCCTCTGTCTGATGGCTGACCCCCCCCCGTCCGCTGATCCACCACTGTTTGATTGCCCTTTGTCTGACCCCCCCCCCTCTGTCTGATCACTGACCTTCCTCTGTCTGACTGCTGATCCCCCCTCTGTCTGATCCACCCCCCCCCTCTGTCTGATCCACCCCCCTCTGTCTGATTTCCCCCCCCCCCCTGTCTGATTTCCCCCCCCCCCTGTCTGATTTCCCCCCCCCCCTGTCTGATTTCCCCCCCCCCTCTGTCTGATTTCCCCCCCCCTCTGTCTGATTTCCCCCCCCCCCCTCTGTCTGATTTCTCCCCCCCCTCTGTCTGATTTCCCCCCCCCCCCCTCTGTCTGATTTCCCCCCCCCCCCCCTCTGTCTGATTTCCCCCCCCCCCCCTCTGTCTGATTTCCCCCCCCCCCCTCTGTCTGATTTCCCCCCCCCCCCTCTGTCTGATTTCCCCCCCCCCCTCTGTCTGATTTCCCCCCCCCCCTCTGTCTGATTTCCCCCCCCCCCTCTGTCTGATTCCCCCCCCCCCCCCTCTGTCTGATTCCCCCCCCCCCCCCCTCTGTCTGATTTCCCCCCCCCCTCTGTCTGATTTCCCCCCCCCCTCTGTCTGATTTCCCCCCCCCCTCTGTCTGATTTCCCCCCCCCCTCTGTCTGATTTCCCCCCCCTCTGTCTGATTTTCCCCCCCCCCTCTGTCTGATTTCCCCCCCCTCTGTCTGATTTCCCCCCCCTCTGTCTGATTTCCCCCCCCCCTCTGTCTGATTTCCCCCCCCCTCTGTCTGATTTCCCCCCCCCCTCTGTCTGATTTCCCCCCCCCTCTGTCTGATTTCCCCCCCCCTCTGTCTGATTTCCCCCCCCCCTCTGTCTGATTTCCCCCCCCCCTCTGTCTGATCGCTGACCTTCCTCTGTCTGACTGCTGATCCCCCCTGTGTCTGATCCTTCCCCCCCCCCCCCTCTGTCTGATTTCCCCCCCCCCCTCTGTCTGATTTCCCCCCCCCCCCTCTGTCTGATTTCCCCCCCCTCTGTCTGATCGCTGACCTTCCTCTGTCTGACTGCTGATCCCCCCTGTGTCTGATCCACCCCCCCCCCTCTGTCTGATTTCCCCCCCCCCCTCTGTCTGATCGCTGACCTTCCTCTGTATGACTGCTTATCCCCCCTGTGTCTGATTCCCCCCCCCCCTCTGTCTGATTTCCCCCCCCCCCCCTCTGTCTGATCGCTGACCTTCCTCTGTCTGACTGCTTATCCCCCCTGTGTCTGATTTCCCCCCCCCCTCTGTCTGATCGCTGACCTTCCTCTGTCTGACTGCTTATCCCCCCTGTGTCTGATTCCCCCCCCCCCTCTGTCTGATTCCCCCCCCCCCTCTGTCTGATCGCTGACCTTCCTCTGTCTGACTGCTGATCCCCCCTGTGTCTGTCTTTGCAGGCTATCGATGACTTGCTGCACTGTGGAATTTGCTTCGATTACTTTAACATCGCCATGATTATCCCGCAATGTTCTCATAACTGTGAGTATCCCAGAAGATTTCCTGTCCGCTAAGCCAACCTCCAACAATAAAAGCATCAAAATCAGATTTACTGCCGCACACTTTTAACCTCTGGCTCTGTTTCACTTTTTTGTCTCCCTCTTCTCTTAATCGATTTTAACCCTCAATCTAGACTCTTCCATTATGCAAAAAATGTACTTTGAAATAATTCCCCGATGAATACCCGCTGCTCTCTATTAACCTGCCATTCATGCTCTGTGATTAGCGGCCTTTAAGCCTTCTCAAGAACGTTTTTTCTTGGGAAGCTCTAAAGGTATGCTGCTGTCAAAATTGAATATTATACCACGAAACGAAGAGCGGGAACTCAAGACAGCCAGCTCAATGCTGCTACTCTGCTGCTAGTATAAATCAAAAAACGTTAGTTAGGCCAATCTGTGAATACAGGAAACAGAGCCCAAGTCCCAGCAAATACCATTAGTATATGTTCTTTTCTGCAGCAGAGGTTAAAGTTGAACTTCAATCTGCCTAAATTTTGGCTTTCCTTGTTCTGCCACCCCTAGAGATGGGAAGGCCTGATCGACTTCAGTACAACCAGCTTGTTCGGTTTTTTTAGTGTGATTACTGCCGCCAGCTGGCAGCCATGTTTCCAATAAAAGGTAATACAATGCTTAGGTGTGTGCACTCACACCAGTCTCAGACAGGTGCAGGCCCCGCCTCGCTACTGTATAAGACCAAGAAGAATGAAAATAGATGCACACTGCTGACTCGATCCAATAAAAGTCCTTTATTTCTTCAAGATGGGACAAACAGCACAGAGAAAATGACTTGCCAAGTCTCTGTGCGGTTTATCCCAGCTTGGAGAAATAAAGGACTTTTATTGGATCGAGTCAGCAGTGTGCGGCTATTTTCCTTATTATTGATTGTGGTATTCTGACGGAGGGGAAACCTCCTGCTGTCAGAATACAATAGTGCAGCGGGAACGATTTTTCTTTTCTTCGACCCGCGGTTGTATGGCAGGTCTAACTCCATGTTTACTGTGCCTTTAAATAGCTTTTTTGGGCCAACTATTTGCACCTAGATAATGCTTACTTATAGGGATGCACCAATACCAGTTTGTTTGTTTTTTTTGTCCAAATTTTTCATTTTGGAAAGAAAAAGGCAGCCAGCACTCTGCAGGCAGTAAATATACACCTAAAAGAAGCAAAACAATATCAGACAACTGTGACAGTCTAAAGCGAAGCTCCACCCAAAAGGAGAAGCTTTACTTGTCTGTCTTCTCCCCCCCCAACCTACATTGCCATATTTGGCACCTTTTTTTTGGGGAGGGGGTACCTGGTTTTGACAGGTACTGCTCCCACTTCCGTCTGTTATCCCCCCCGCAGCCAGCTTATTCATGGAGCCCTGCACGATTTGCGCATTTGCAGTAGTAAACTGACTATGAAGCCACAAGGCTTTACTGCCATTTTCTCTTAGCCAAATGTTGGTGCCAGCACCCAAGAGCTGGTTCAAGAACTGGCTAAGGTGAGGACACCACTGGATCTCTGGTAAATGCCCTAATAGTAAAGGTCAGCAGCTACAGTATTTGTAGCTCCTGACTTTAAATTTTTGGGTGGGGGGGGGCCGGAACTCCTCTTTAAAGATGTACAACATAGGTCAGCATTTGGTCCGCAGTGTAAGAACTGCAAGAGGCAACCTTCAAAGTAATCATTTGTCAGACATCAAACCTATCCTGTGGTATAGTTAACACAATACCAGTTTAAGACCAACTAAGAGTACCGATGCTTTTTCTAAGGCTACATTCACACCTGAGCGTAGCGTTTTCGCGTGTTTTTTTACCGCGATTTTACCGAGATTTTTACCGCGATTTACAGGCGTTTTTTGTGCAGGCGTTTTTTGATTGAATAGATCCCAATGGAAAACGCCTGTAATCTGCCCAAAAAGAAGCTCATGTACTTTTTTGAGCGTTGGGCGTTTTGCTTACAGCGTCAAAACGCTCAGATGTGAACAGGGGCCATTGAAATGAATAGGATTTGTCTTGTTGGGCGTTTTGAGAGCTGATCCTAGAGCTGAAAATCTCCCCAAAAACGCCCCAAAACGCCTAGATGTGAACGGAGCCTTAAGTACTTGCCGATAACCGTTACCGATGTCTGTCTATTTCTAGTCTCATGTGACAGTTTTTTAGACTAATGAAAAATTCTTAGTTTCTTTATAATTATGAATAACAGATCTTTTGCTGCCTTTAGATTGCGCAGAAGTAGCGTAGTTCCAAAGCTGCACTGGTGTAAATCGGGGCCATGGTTCACACCAGTGTGGCTTTGAAATTGCGCTACTTTGGTGCAATTTCAAAATCGCAGATCGGTACAATTTGGACCTCTGATCTCATTGCGGCTTGCGCCTCTGCAGCTTACCCATGTATTTGCAAAGGTGTGCAAGCTAAACCCCTGTTTTTAACATGAACTGTTAGACAGAACAATTTAGTATGTTGCAAGCTGGTTGGTAAGTTGAGCTGGGAATTTTTATTTTGTTGTTGTTTTTTGACATACGTCGCCTTTCCATGTGCTTCTTGCTGTTGAGGCCAGTTATGGGTTTGGGCAGTTGGCGTTTGTACTGTTGCTTAGATGCATTGGACACCTTTGCTGCCATTGTGCCATTTGCTGGGTGTCCAGTGCGCCCCTGAGCCTTAAGGAGTGGGCTCCCTCCAGCCTTACCTGCCTTCAATCCATCCATTACTATGGTGTCCGTTTATGAAACTGAGATGAGCAGTGATCCTGCTGATCGCAGCTCATCTCGGACCATTATCGGTTTATGAAACAGAGATGATCATGTTCTCCGCTGATCATCTCTGCACACGGAGAATCTGTCATTGACTAACACAGAAACGGCCAATTTATGAAGCTGCTTTCTCTGCACTTCCCTGGCGATCTGTGCCAGAATTCACACTCCCAGATTCACCAGCCAAGAGGTGGAGAATCGGGGGAGAACTGAGGGGGAAGAAGGGAGATTGACTTCCTTCTTCCTCGATCAGACCCCCCAACACAGTAAACATGTCCCCCTGCCCTGTGAGATATATATATATATATATATATATATATATATATATATATATATATATATATATATATATATATATATATATATATATATATATATATATAATCTCTATCTCTATCTCTACTAATTAGGTTGAGCGTCAATAGGTCAGTAACATGATTGGGTATAAAAAGGGGATCTTAGAGAGTCAGTGTCTCAGAAGTAAAGATGGACAAGAGGTTCACCAATCTGTGAAAAGCTGCATGATGAACAATTTCAGAATAATGTTCCTCAATGTAAAATGTCAAACTTTGCAGACTTAAAGTTTAAATATATCATAATCTACAGTACATAATATCAAAGCATTCAGAGAATCTGGAGAAATCCCTGTGTGGAAGGGACACAATATTGGATGCCGGTGACCTTAGGGCCCTCAGACTGGACTGCATTAAAACCAGGCATGATGGGGGGCATGGCATAGCGATGGCAGAGTGAGTACGTTGATTTGGGAGCTCTGTACAGATAGGCAACAGCCTGTAGAGCCACGCTGCTCTGCTCATCTCTCATGCCAGGGGACCGGAGACTGCCACAGACCGCTGGGGAGACTGAAATTACCTACTACTTCCTCTGCAAGGACCTGGCTCCCTTGACATCTTCAAAGATGCCGTTGCGCACCAGCTTCGCCGGCCCAGCTTCCTCAAAGAAGGTCCCTCAGCTGTCGGCACCTGCTCAATGGGACACTGAACAGCTCAGACTCCCCCAGATTTGTGGATTCTGTCACCAGCTATCCCGCGGGCGGTGTTCCCGACCTATTACAACCAGACACAGGGACTTGACAGCTGCTTTGGGAGTGCCATCAAGGAGATCATGGTGTATTTCCCCACCAAACAGGACCTTCAAGCCATGGCCACTTCTATTGTCAATGCACTCTCTCGGGAGCTTCATGACATCCGCAAGCAAGTAGATACTGTTGAAGAGAGGGTGACAGACCTTAAGACAGCTTCCACCTCCACAGTCACCTGGCTCACTGCCCTAGAGGCTGACCAACAGACCCTCCGCCGCCATCTCATTGATGTTCAGCTGTGGCTGGACGATGACAAAAACTGCAACCGGCGAAACAATTTGCACCTTAGAGGCCCCCATGGGCCCGGACCTACGCATCACAGTGGTGGCATTGACTCTGACGCGGCTCTTGTCTGAGTTTACTCAGATGTCTCCAGGCAAACCCGGGCCATGCAGGGGGATGCTTTGTCCCCTGCTCGTGAGACGGACACGACTTATAATTTGGGCCATCCTTTCCACCTCATCGTTCTCCTGACTAGTTGCCTGCTTTATTCATCTTTTTAGGTTCTATTCAAACATGAGCGTAGCGATTTGCTGGCGTTTTTCGGGCAATTTTTTTTCCAAGCGTTTTACAGCTTCAAGGCGTTTTTTTTTTTTTTTTTGTTTAGCCAATAGAAAGCACTAGGGGGAGGAAATTAGGGGTGGAGAGCTGCTGTTTGAGCAGAAAACGAGCGACTAAACGCTCAAGTCAGGCATTTCTATTGAAGTCTATGGGGCCAACAAATGCTTGCAATCTGCTAGAAAGAAGCTCATGTACATTTTTTGAGAGACAGTCATTTTGATTTAGACGACAGAATGCTCAGGGGCCATTGAAATGAATGGGATTGGGCTTGTTGAGTATTTTAGAAGCTTCAAGCAGAAAATCTCTCAGGTGTGAAGAAGGTCTTAGATAAACCTACTGTAGACGTTCCCAATTGGTACAACTTTCTGTTGTGCCCGGAGGCCTTAAACTTGTCCTTGCCAGGCCCGCAGCAGATCCCTGTACTTCCCTTTTTTTTTTTTCCCCTTCTTTCTCCCCCCCTCTTCATGCCATTATCTCTTCCTTCTGTGCATGCTTCACTTCCCATTCCTCCGTTCATTCCTTCCCATTCCCCTCCCATTTTTGTTCTCCCTTTCTGTATTTAGCTTGGAAACTTCCCTTTCACAGTTCCTTTGCTGTTTTTATGTACCTGATCATGTCTAGGAGACCTAGTAGATCTCTCTGGACCTGGGTATTCCTTGATTTATATCCCACAGGATTGCATTACTAATTTGGGGCATTTCTATATAGGCTGGAAACTTTGGAGATATCTACCAATGTGCCCTCTCCGTTACGTTTTATATCTGCCTGACTTGGAGCTCGTTATATTATAAATGCTCCTATTTGTTGAGCTGCCTGTGTAGTCCTGATGTTTGTTACCAGCATACTTATGTAGCACCCTCCTAGGTAGGTGCTAGTGAGAAAGTATAGTTTGTGCTCTGTCTGCTTACCAGAAGAGTCGCAGGTTAATCTATGTTATAAGGAGGACATAAGGAAAAGAGGGGAGGAAAGGGGAAGTGGATTAAAGGGAAAGAAAGGGAAATTTGGGACTTTAAATGAAACTCGTGCCATTGAGTCTCCATCCCTATGTATATGAAAAAAATGAGAACACATAGTGTTCAAGAAAAATGTGGGACTTTACATGAGGTGTAACCAGTATAAACATAATGATAACAATATCACATATACATCTGCTGGTAAACATAGGATTGGTCATTATGTGTTTATTAAACTGTACATGGCAGATAATATTGAGTACAATGAATACAAGACAAATAAGAGGGGACATACATAAGGTACACATAAATAATGAACATACTAAAACCATAACAAATGTTTAAAAATGATAACAGGATAAACCAAAAATTATGGGGTAACAATAAATGTTGATATTAGAATGCATGTTGAGTATGGTGGAAAATTGGAATGGCCTTCATGGCTCAACGCGTTTCGTGAATTCATTTTCACTTCCTCAGGAGCAGGCACATTTCTAATTTAGTGGAGTGGTGGTTGTCAATGAGACGGAGGATCTCCCAGAGAAACGTCCCCATTGGGAACTGAGGGGGCACTGTCTCCGCACAAAGCCACACCGCAGGTCCAGTAGAGTGATGTGAATGGCCAAAGGTGGGTCTTGGGCTGGATAATAGGTAGCAATCTGCACTGTGGCGTCGGCAGGGATGGCTCCCAGCGTCACGAACTGTTCATCAAGAGGACAGCCACCGGGCAGACTCAATCTGTTAATCTATGTTGTTCTCTTCCTACCAGAGAGCAGGATCGGTTAGTGAGGTCCGCTCAATGTGCTCAGAGTGCAACTCATTCTGTCTAGAGAGAGTTTCACACTGGTCCAATAGGAAGGCCTGTTGGACAGTGGGAGAAAACCTGACGAATGGGTGCATGGGCTTTTGATATAGTCCTGACAATTGGCAGAGGGAAGGTCGCCTCGGTGCATGTTAGGATACTGTATAAAAGCCAGGAGCACATGTGCTCGAGGTCTTTCGTTGGGGAGCGGGGTCCCTGAGGGAGAGGGTGGCTGCCTCCTCCTCTGTAGAGGGGCCATGCGGACTCAGGGTCATCCTGAGGGCCAGAGGAGTAGCAGTGAGGAGCTGAACCCAGAGGTCCAGGGTAGCTGACTGAGAGGGGAGACGCTGGAGGATCTGTCTCTGCAGCACAGTCAGTACAGAAACTCGTGTCAATGGGCCTGACCAGAGGGGGGGGGGGCACCCCTGCTCCTAGGATAGTCAGTGGATGGGTGACAGCGGAAAGAGGATGTGTCCTGAAGATAGATTATCATCCATCAAGTCGTCTTGTTAGAGAGCAAAGAGAACAAGGGACTTTACTCCATCCACCCTAGTGGCAGGGTGGATTAACAGCCTGGCTGTTCCATATGTTTCAACAGAATCCCGAAGATAGAAGTCCTCAAAGGATGTGAATAGTTCAATTGGAGTATCCCACTATTCCCTTCTTCTATCCCAAATTACCAATAAACAACAAAATAAACAACACTCCTAGACTGTTTATTCATGTGAAGAGCCATTGGGAACAAGGAGAGATTCAGAGACTTGCTAAAGTAAATATGGGCTGGTAACCAGGGGAGCCGTCGAGACACTATTCAGCAGCTCCTGCGGACGCAGTGCTACACTTGCATTACTCCTGCCTTGGTTTATATAATTCAACTTCTAGTTCAAATGAAGGAATTACAAAAAAAAAGCATGATTCTGGGATGGACATCACTGCATGGGCTCAGGAATACTTCCAAATATCACTGTCTATGAACACAAGTTCGCCGCGCCATCCAAACATGTAAGAATTCAAAGTTCTAATTGGATCTGACTGCCTTTGTGTCATGTACAGTCCCAATGAGGTATAGGTACTTCTTCCCCTGGGTCTAAAATTCCTTAGTTTTTAAAGCCTCCCTCAATGGACCTCGATGTTTTCCAATGCAGATTACTGTAGGACTCTAAACATTTGACCGCGGTGAAGAAGGATCTGAGCTTTCTTGCACCTTTTTAATGAAATGGGCTTTTCGGCAGCACAGAAAAGTGTTTTTTTGCGGAGACCACACATGCGGAGTCCTGATCGGTAGCAGATAAATGTTCTGCACCATCAGCGTTTTGATAAATCTGGTCTGAGAAGGCGCACATCAATAAATATGTGATGTGCGATTACCCTGATAAGCTGCTTCTCATCAGATCTCTGCGTGCTGCATCTTTCTCATTTTTTTGTTCCATAACAAGACTTCAAGCCAAAGAAAATATTTATGGTCGTCAGGCAGGGGCTGGATAGAAATACACGGCTTGTATGAGAAAGCTCTGCGTTCCGACGCTGCCAAGTAACTGTACAGGGTGCTGTTCTCATACTTTGTATGTGATGCATTAGGTGTTGATGTGAAGAGGTTTACAAAGGTGACACATTGGTATGTACATATGTAGAGGAGGAGGTCATTCTCTGACTTAGATTATTTTAGCGAAGGCTGAAGTTAAACATAAAAAGTGTAAGGTGTTATATTTGTAAACTGTGTAGCGCTCACCCCTGTAAGGGCTGCTGGTTTGCCCAAGAAATCTTGGATGCTTCCTTCCAATATCAGCCAGACATTTCTCCTGTGAACTCTCCAGACCTGAACCTCACCTGAAGTAATTTTCCTTTTTTAGCTTCCGAGATTCTCAGCAAACAGGCCCCCCCCCCCAGCTTAGTAAAAGCTGGAACATCGATGAACACAAGTAGAACTTTAGCTGGGCTGCTTAGAAGGGCAGCAGCCCTTCAGGCTAAGAACTTCTCCTCGACGGTGAGGTCACGGCAACCAGAAGCTTGCGTCTCACCACTTACATCCGGCCAGCGTTCCATCCTTGTTCCGGTCGTCACTTCCGGTGACGTAATCAGGGGGACTCTTCCGGCGATAGCGGCAGATCCGGTATTCAGTCTGTGTAGCGGCTGCACACAGTACTTGAATGGCTACCACTATTTGAATCAGCTTTTCCGGACTCCACCCTTCTTCACCATCCTTGTGTTTGGGCCATCCTGCTCCGTGGCTTCAGTACGGGATCCCCACAGCACCCCAGAGTGACACCGAAGACTCCAGGACTGGTTCGTTTGGTTGTTTTAATCCCCATCAATAAACTTCCATGACACCTTTTTATCAACATTTCTTGTCAATGTTTTGATTCAAGGGGCATGACTATTTTTCACACCGTAGTGCGCCATCCCTCTTTCTAACAATTTCCATAGCCTACACATCATCCTGTGTCAGGGATTTGGCAGCCTAGGTGTCATATGGTTCATTGGTTTCTTTATGCCACAGCCACGTGGTACCATGACCACCCCGTAGGAACACGTCTAAGGGACTAACGCCAGGACAATTTTTTGTTTGAGCATTAGGCTTTACAGCCACTTTAAGGGCTTGTTCACACCAGATGTTGTGGTGCTGTGCTGGCAGCAATTTCCAGCGTAGCCCCAACATATGGACAAGGTAAAATGCCTTGTTGCCTCTGGGGTCAGGTCACACCACAGTGCTTGTAGTGGGGTGCCGCTGGAAAAAAATGCTCCTTTTCGGTGCAGCAGGTTGTGATGCGAGCCACCGGAATGCCGCAGTGGTAAATAAAAACTAGAATATTGAAATATGAAGCAAAGAAGTAAACCACGTAATGCGCCGGCTCATCAGCCGTGTCTCGCAGTGCACCCCAGCGGCTGTGCGTTCAGTTTGGCTCAGTGCTGTGAACGGACCCTAAAAATAAATACTTGTAAACCCGGTTCTGTCCCACCATTTCTTCCTGAAACTTTCCACATCTAACGTTTGAATAATAATAAAAAAAAAAAAAAAAACGGAAACGTTAGCGAAGTACAAACATTAGTTTTGCCTCTGTCTGTAAAATGTTTTGTTTCTCCTTATTTTTATAGATGAAACCTTAATTTACTCTCCTTGTTTCCACTTCTCCTTCACCCTGCGACTAATTTCATGTAATTTCTTAGCAAATGGCTCTATAATCTGTCTGGTGTATAATTTGTCTGATAGTTTCTCTGTTCACACTAAGCTGACATTTTTAGCCTCATTATGTCATCGAACTTCACAATGTGCATTAAAGTAGAACAATACTCAGAATGTGATATGCAATATTCGGTACAGCTTTGTGATTGGCTAAACATAGCAGTATTGGCATTTGTACATGTTCTTGAACGATGAATAAAAAGCGGTTTACCGCTTGTAAAACACAAGCTCAATTGGATTAGGGTTAACGAGCGTCTGTCTGCTACTCTTTCCAACAGACGGGGCTCAATTTGACAACATTTGGGAACCCTGGATCCAGTATCTGCTTCATTGTAGCCCAGCTGGGCCTGAGCCGCCCTCTGGGAGCGACTCTGCCTACATGGGGGGCTTGCTCCTGGACTTCTCTTCTCTCTTCTGTTTTGAAGAAAAACCCCCTTCTTAAAATGGGACTTTATGGGTAACAATAAGTTTTTTATATATAGAGAAATAATTTTCTAAAATGTTTATTAAGAATAAATTCTCTCACTTATAATTTCATTTTTCAAGATTCAATATAATAGTACAACATTTGACCATACATAGATTGGTCCATCAAGTACATAAATATACAATCAAACATGGTGCTACTTATGGAGTGGTACATAGTCCAACGCGTTTCGATAATGTATTTAGTAACAAATTAATCTTCATCAGGGATTTTGAATCCACTCCTGAAAAAGTACAACATAATGTAAGTTTCGTATACATTAAAAGATATGCCTATAAGTACATATACTCATATATTAACCACTTAAGCCCCGGAAGATTTTACCCCCTTCCTGACCAGGGGGTATTTTGCGATTCGGCACTGCGTGACTTTAACGGACAATTGCGCGGTCGTGCGACGCTGTACCTAAACAAATTTGGCGTCCTTTTTTTCCCACAAACAGAGCTTTCTTTTGGTGGTATTTGATCACCTGTGCGATTTTTTGATCACGCGCTATAAACAAAAAAAGAGCGTCAATTTTGCAAAAATAGCAATATTTTTCACATTTTTTTATATGAAATTCCCCCCAAAAAAAATGTAAAAATCAAAATTTTTTAACATTTTCGGCCAATTTGTTTTATGCTACCTATGTTTGGTAAAAAAAAATCGCAAAAAGCGTATTTTGATTGGTTTGCGCAAAAGTTATCGCGTTTACCAACAAAGGGAAAGATTTTTGTCATTTTTTTTTTTTTTAACGCGTAATGGCGGCGATCTGCGATTTTTTTTTTTTTTTTTTTTTTTTTTTTTTTTCGGTACTGCGACATTGGGGCGGACAGATCGGACCCTTGACTGACATTTTGTGACACTTTTGGGGGTCCCAGTGACATTTCTACAGTAATCAGTGCTATACATATGTGTGTGTCCCTAGGGGCGTGCTTTCTACTGTGATTGGCTGTGGCTTCAGCTGTAAGGACACTGATCAACGGATCTACATACTAGATCCGTGTGATCAGTGTCTTTACAGCGAGGAGAATGACAGGTGGCTTGTTTACACAAGCTGCCTGACATTCTCCCTCTGACCGTGACCACGCGGGAGCTCCCTAGACCCTCACAGGCAAGCGACGTAGACCTACGTTAGTTTGCCTGTGAGGGGCTGACCGCCGACGTAGATAGTCGTGCGGCGGTCGGCAAGTGGTTAAATATGCGTGTGCGACTGCCTTTCCCCTGGATGTAAATTGGAGAACCCTTCCCCCACCCATTCATCACCCCCCGGACCCCTCCAATCCAATCACACCACATACCTGCCAACCCCGCACCCTGCTATATTCCTCCCTTGGAATGTGTCCTATATTCCCCAGATCGGAAAGCTAGAGCCAAGTATAGATGGTTACGTGTTTTCTTTGCCTAAAACAGTGAGCACAAAAAGTAATAATTCTCTGCAGGGGGTTCAAATGGAGCATTTATATTGACTAGGGGAGAAAAACCATATCAAATGAGCAAAAGAAGCTCACCTAGCATGAAGATGAACCAAGCTAGAATGGGAGGTATTTTTTGACATCCATTTTCCATTTTAACTGATCCACTTCCTTCCTTCTCTGTGACAGATGAGCTAAAGCTATCTGGTTGTGCTGAAACAGAGGGCAACACAATTTAACTATTTTTAATTCATTTTTTTCAAATATCATTCATCTGGATTCTTCATGCTAGGTGAGCTTCTTTTGCTCATTTGATATGGTTTTTCTCCCCTAGTCAATATAAATGCTCCATTTGAACCCCCTGCAGAGAATTATTACTTTTTGTGCTCACTGTTTTAGGCAAAGAAAATACGTAACCATCTATACTTGGCTCTAGCTTTCCGATCTGGGAATATAGGACACATTCCAAGGGAGGAATATAGCAGGGTGCGGGTTGTCAGGTATGTGGTGTGATTGGATTGGGGGGGGGGGGGGTCCGGGGGGTGATGAATGGGTGGGGGAAGGGTTCTCCAATTTACATCCAGGGGAAAGGCAGTCGCACACGCATATTTTATATTTGAGTATATGTATTTATAGGCATATCTTTTAATGTATACGAAACTTACATTATGTTGTACTTTTTCAGGAGTGGGTTCAAAATCCCTGATGAAGATTCATTTGTTACTAAATACATTATCGAAACGCGTTGGTCTATGTACCACTCCATAAGTAGCACCATGTTTGATTGTATATTTATGTACTTGATGGACCAATCTATGTATGGTCAAATGTTGTACTATTATATTGAATCTTGAAAAATGAAATTATGGGAGAGAGAATTTATTCTTAATAAACATTTTAGAAAATTATTTCTCTATACATGATTTATTGTTACCCATAAAGTCCCATTTCAAAACCTTTGTTTCAGGGATTATGGTAACACCATACCTTCTAGTTGTCTACGTAACCCTTTATCTCTTCTCTCTTCTCTCCCTTTCTGTTCTGCTATCCTGTTCTCTGCTCCTTTACTTTTCTGACTTCTTCTTATCTGTCATGATTATTGTACCATAGCCATGTTGGGGCTGGAGGTCGGGGACCCCCAGGTGGTTTAGGCTGTGGCGCTCATCTCTCTGCCCTACGGCCCTGTGGTGATTGAGGTCGGGTGGGGGGTGACACGAGCCCACCGGGGTGCGGGAGTGTGGATCGCCATATTGGTGCCCACACGCTCCGAGCCCTGGTATACTCCCCTAGAGGGGTGGTCTTATTGCTCACAGCTATGCTGTGGACTCTGCTGCCTGCTCCTCATGTACACTTTCTTTCATAAGTTCCATTTTGTATGGAGTTCCCATTTATGGCTTAAGTTTTTCATCTGGTATTTGCCTTGTGTGATACTTTATCTTGTTCATGTTTGATTTGCAAAACTTGAATAAAAGTCATTGAAACAGAAAAAAGCGGTTTACCTGGTACAGTACTTACCTGTTTAACGTTACATTTGCGGCGATACCTCACGTGTGGTGCAAATATAGTTTACATATGCGTGCACGACTTGCATATGTGTTCGCTTCTGCGTGGAAGCACAGAGGGATAGGGAGCTTCAAATTTTTACATTTTATTTTTAAATTGTTTTTTTTTTTTTTTTTTTTTTGATTACTTTTATTCCTATTACAAGGAATGTAAACATCCCTTGTAATAGAAATAAGGATGACAGGTCCTCTTTATGGAGAAATCTGGGGTCAGAAAAACCCCACATCTCTCCTTTTTTTTAAAAGCAAAAGGGGAAAAAAAAACAACTTCTTCTTTTTTTTTTATAAAGCAAAAGATCCAAAAAAAAAAGTTTACTTGCAGCCTGGACTGGCCTTGCAGCGCTTGACGTTGCTTTTGTCCTCCAAGCTCATAGAGGTGATCAAAGAGGATTTACCTTTGATAGCCTCTGGGACTTGTTGGCTGCATAGTCCGATCGTTTCTCGGGCGGGCTGGCGGTAACAGTCCGAGAAAAACCAACGGGAGGGGGGGTTTAATGTCCCCTCCCACCGCTTCTGAAAGCGCTCTAGCAGATCATGAGTCACTCAGAACGCTTTCATGAGAGAGCCAGCGGTTGACTGTACAAAAAACAATATCCGGGTTATAGCTTCAGCCATAATCCCGGTAAACCACTTCAAAGCCGCAACGTTTATAATAGGGATCGACCGATTATCGGCAAAGCCGAAATATCGGAGGCCGATATGCACTTTCCCCGATATATCGGAATCGGCCCCGGAGGTTACCGATATTGCCGATATTTCGGGAAAGTGCTTGTACCGAGTGATGCCTGCAGCTAGAGGCATCACCCCGGTACTGGCGTCCATAGCTGACGGTCGGCTGTCTTGTAATGACAACTGATGTGGCTGAGAAGCCGCTCGGCTATCATTACAAGGAGCGGGAGGGGACATCCCCCCCCACCACCTTCTGCGGCTCGCCCGGGTCTCCCGTCCCAGCCTGCACGGCCGCCGAAGGCCGATCAAAGCCGCATTCGGCTCTGATCAGGTCTCCATGTAAAAACCCGGAAGTTGACATCACTTAGGGGTTACTCGGCACCAGATTTAAAAAAAATAACAGTGTTCAAAACAGCCAAACTTGGCGTTTTTTTTTTTTTTTTAATGCTTTTAAGTGCAGAGGAGGGGTTTTGGGTCTTTTAGACTCCCCAGATCCCTCCACAACAGTACCTGTCAAGTGCTAAAAATAAAAAAAAAACTTTAAATGTACTAAAATATCAGCCGATACCGATATTCAAAGACCAAAATATCTGTGTCGGCAACGAAAAACTGATATTGGTTGATCACTAGTATATACGTATTGCAGTCTTTACTTGCCACAAAATCACGTACCTGTACGTCATTCTGCTTCAAGTGGTTGTACCAGGATGATATGACATCATCCCCGGTACCATTTTTGTTAGCGCTGACAGTGGCTTTCTTGTAATAACAAACGATGCGCCTAAGCAGCTGCGCTCGGCTGTTATTACAAGCAGTGGGAGGGGCATGCCGCTGCAAGATGCTGTGGTAGCCATGCTGGTTCAGTATGCCTTCAATTTTGAATAAATCCCCAACAATGTCACCAGCAAAGCACCCCCACACCATCACACCTCCTCCTCCATGCTTCACGGTGGGAACCAGGCATGTAGAGTCCATCCGTTCACCTTTTCTGCGTCACACAAAGACACAGTGGTTGGAACCAAAGATCTCAAATTTGGACTCATCAGACCAAAGCACAGATTTCCACTGGTCTAATGTCCATTCCTTGTGTTCTTTAGCCCAAACAAGTCTCTTCTGCTTGTTGCCTTTCTTTAGCAGTGGTTTCCTAGCAGATATTCTACCATGAAGGCCTGATTCACACACATTGTTCTAGAGATGTGTCTGCTGCTAGAACTCCGTGTGCCATTGACCTGGTCTCCAATCTGAGCTGCTGTTAACCTGCGATTTCTGAGGCTGGTGAATCGGATGAACTTATCCTCCGCAGCAGAGGTGACTCTTGGTCTTCCTTTCCTGGGGCGCTCCGCATGTCAGCCAGTTTCTTTGTAGCGCTTGATGGTTTTTGTGACTGCACTTGGGGACACTTTCAAAGTTTTCCCAATTTTTCGGACTGACTGACCTTCATTTCTTAAACTAATGATGGCCACTCGTTTTCCTGTACTTGGCTGCTTTTTTCTTGCCATAATACAAATTCTAACAGTCTATTCAGTAAGACTATAAGCTGTGTATCCACCTGACTTCTGCACAACACAACTGATGGTCCCAACCCCATTTATAAGGCAAGAAATCACACTTATTACACCTGACAGGGCACACCTGTGAAGTGAAAACCATTTCAGGTGACTTCCTCTTGAAGTGTGACTACAATTTTCATAGTCATGAAAATGAAGAAAACTCTTTGAATGAGAAGGTGTGTCCAAACTTTTGGCCTGTACTGTGTGTGTATATGTGTGTGTGTGTGTGTATATATATATATATATATATATATATATATATATATATATATATATATATATATATATATATAATGTATATGTTTGGGGGTTCTAAATAATTTTCTTGCAAAAAATACAGATTTTTTTTTCTTTTCTTGTAAGCAACAAATGTCAGACAAAGGCCTGGTCTTCAAGTGGTTACTATATCCAAAATGAAAATATTTGAATGAGAGTTTTTCTGGCCCATTGTATCATCCCAGGCAGGCTCCGGCAGTTGCATATAGACCAGCCTTTTGATGAGATGTTATGATGGTCGCCTTGAGCATCATAGCTGAATTCTCGGGCTGCTAATGGATACAGAATAGCCGGGTGTGAGAATAGATTGTCCAATATTCAGTTTGTTACACGCAGAGAACTTTTCTTTGCTTAGAAATCTAATTAACGTTATCCGGGAGATAGGTCTACTCTTCAGCCGCTTCCTTTGTCTGCGGAAAGTGTTGTAAATGTTGCTGTTGGTATTCTATTGACTGGATTTTATATTGTTTCAGTCTATAAAGTGGAAAAATGAAAACCGTTACTTGGCAACCTTCTAAAAAACCAAGTCTGTCATCAGCATAATAGTAATCGGACAGCGGCGCTACAATGCAGGGAGCTAACCAAGGCTGCAAGCGTGTTTGTTTAAAGAGGAACTCCAGTCTCAAGTGAAAATTAAGTCAGCAGCTACAAAAAGTGTAGCCGCTTTCTATTAATAAACAGCCTCTCATCTGTCCTACGATCCAGCGGTGCGCTCACCCCAGCCGTTTTCCCCCTGTGTCCTCTCCCGCTGGCATCTTTACTATGGGCACTCAGCTGTGACAGCTTGCGGCTTCACAGTCGGGTGCCCACTGCGCAAGAGCGTACGGAGTGTGGTCCCTCAGTTTTCTAGGACCTGTCGTATGTCCAAGAAGACTTTGGAAGGGAGGGGGAGGAGATATTCTGCTTCTGATCTCCTAGGCCAGTGATGGCAAACTTTGGCACCCCAGGTGTTTTGGAACTACATTTCCCATGATGCTCATGCACTCTGCAGTGGAGTTGAGTATCATGGGAAATATAGTTCCAAAACATCTGGGGTGCCAAGGTTCGCCATCACTGTCCTAGGCGGTCAAAGCAGAAGTGAAGTGGGTACCTGCTCCCCCCCCTCTTCCTCCCCCAAAGCTCCATTTCACAAACAGGTGTAGGGGAAGGAACTTCCCCTTTTGGGTGGAGCTCTGCTTTAAAGAGAATCTGCACCCGCCACCTGTGTGTTTTTTTTTTTTTTATTCTACCCCCCCCCCCCCCCCCCCTTTACCTTAAGGTGGTATCTGCAGTTTTTGAATATTCACCCATCCAGCGGATCCTGCGATGAGATCCTTTCATGCCCAGTCACAGCTCTGTCCCGTGCCACCATGTTCTTTCTGACATCGTCAAGGGGCCTGCCAGCTCTTCCTGGTTCAGCAGGTGGGCGGACCTCCCAAAGACACACAGCCCAACCCATCCTCCTCTTCTGAATGGAAGGCTATATGTGACGTGCATATCCCAGAAGGCACAGCGGGCAGCGTGCATGTCATTTGCCTAAAGCATAGGGAGGGGAGGCTGCAAATTTTTACCAAAAAAACAAAAAAAATGCAATTACATACTGAGGGTGGAAGGAGCGGTGGCGTGGAGGGAAGTAGCAGAAGAGGGTGAAGGCCTGCTTTAAGTTGAACCAGGGTGCCCCCCAAATGCTAGGTGTTCTAATAGGCAAACTGTAACATTTAGCCACTTTACCCCCCCCCCCCAATTTTTTTCTCCACTTTGTTTACATGTAAAAATCTGTATTTTTTGCTATAAAATTAGTTTGAACTCATATATGTTGCATAATATTATATATATATATATATTACTATGCAACAGAGGCCCTAGAGAATAAAATGATGGGTTTTGCAATTTTTTACGTCATACCATATTTGCACAGCGGTTTTTCAAATGCAATTTTGTGGGAGAAAAAAAATACTTATTTGAATTTTAATCAAATGAAAACAATATAATAACCCAACTTTTTGATAACGTATAAAAGATAAATTGAATAAATAGATAAAGATGTTATGCTTTAAAATTGCGCACACCCGTGCAAAGGTGACAAACGACGTACATTTTACTATCCATAGGCGACGCTTTTAAAAGCCTTTACAGGTTACCACTTTAGATAACGGAGATAACTCACATGTGTGGGACAATCACTGTTTGCATGCGTGTGTTTGCCTATAAGCGCAAGCACGGGGGTGCTTTTTTTATTTTTTGGTATTTTTACATTGTCCCCTTTTTTAATTTATTTTTTGGATCACTGTAAGAGACGGTTCACATACAGGCGACCCGACTTGCCGGGGCGACCGGTGAAGTCGCGGTGCACAGCGCGCACCGCGACCTGCACGGACTTCATATCATTTGAAGTCAATGCAGGTCGCTCCAGGTCGCCCCAAAGTAGTACAGGACCCTTTTTCTAAGTCGGAGCGACTTGTGTCGCTCCTATTAGAACGGGTCCTGTGCTAATCAATGGCAGGCGACCCACCGCGACTTGTCAGACGACCAAGTCGCCTGACAAGTCGCCCCAGTGTGAACCGGCTCTAAACTTAGTCTATCTCAGGAGGGAGCAAGAGAGGATGGCTACGTTCCTACATACAGTGAGACCATGGAGAACAAATGTAGCCACCCTCTATCAGGAAGAAGCATCACAGCAGCAAAAAATAGATTTGAGCTCTGAGAGCAGCAGAAGTGGCTTTTTTTTTTTTTTTTGAAAATGCATACTTAAAATACTAAACCTGCATTATCCCTCTACTTTATTTACATCCATTATTCAAGATGCAATATCTCACCCCCATTGTGTTTAACTGGTTAGAGGGCATGGAGGGGGGGGGGCTGTCATTTACCACTGTGTATACGCCCACATGTGTGACTGACATGGGCTGCTCATATGTGATGGGGAGGAAATGCTCAGGGTAGAAAAGTTTCTGAAAACTGAGCATGTGCAGAACTGCCAACACTGCTCTGCAAACTCCCCAACTGCAGTGGGGACATGAACAGGAGGGGGAGTCAGAGAGCAGCTAGTTTTATTTATTTTCATTTAATTTAAATCTTTTTTATTATTGGATAGGTTTTATAGCAGAAAGTAAAAAAAAATAAATATATCTATCTATCTCATAAATTTAATTGAAGGTTTTTTTTCAAGTGACGCCCTTTTATAATCAACTGTCTGCTGGCCACCTGTTTAATAATTAGACTTACCTGCAGTTGAATTCTTGGTAATTAGGATTTTATTGTCTAAAATTCAGCTTTGCTCCTAAGGCCCCTTTCACACGGTCCGCATTCCGTTGCGGACCCTGCTCTGCTCAGCGGGGATAGATCCGCCGGTCTATGCTGAGCCGGCGGGTGACGGCTCCGTCTCCGCACTGTGTGTGGAGAGGAAGGTGTCAGAGCCCCGTTGCTCTCTATGGGGAATTGGATGAGAGCGGACTGCCTGTCCGATCCCATCCCCAGGACGGATGGAAAATAGGGTTTGCATTCGTCCGGATTTCATGGACCGGATCGGATGCGGATTGCAGCGGGTGTCAGCGGACATGTCACCTCTGACATCCGCTGCTCCATAGGGCTGAATGGGGCATCCGATCAGATCCGCCTAAAAAACTGACAGGCGGATCTGATCCGAACGCCCGTGTGAAAGAGCCCTAAAACTTTCATTAAGGTATATTCATTTTTGCAACATGGTCTTGAATACGTTTTTAGTAAAAATACTTTGTGCGCAAATTAACAAATCTTGGTTGCAATCAATGGGCCGCATTTGTGGGAGTATTTTGTAGTATAACGTCCCATAGAAAATGTGGATTCTGAAAGGAAAGTAAAGTTTTTCTGACAAATCTGTTGAGGTGTACTCATTTTTGCTGAGCCCTGTATGTAGCTGGGCGGTACCAAAATGTCCTGAGTCCTTACTTTCTGGGATTCTGGGAAAAATATGGTAGCTGAGAGCCACTGGTTGAGGGCTGCTGTTATAATGTGTTTTTAGTGCAAGTTTTTAAACTAGATATCACTTGTATGTAAGGTTCAGTGTGGTTGTTCATGGGAAGATAAGTGCAGTAATATCTCATTCCTAGGACTGGCATAATTGCTTGTTTCATAATGTGCTCCGTGTCCTGGAACACTGACCTCCTGGTTGGGGGCCGTTTTATAATCCTCATACAAGAATTCCTGCAGTTTCATAGTTACAGTGATGACCTAAAGCCATAATACATCCACTCCTCTAAAACTGAAAACAGAAATGTAATATACTGCAGATTACCAGCCCTTCGATGTGGTGGCTGCTTTAGAGAAGCACAGCTGAATCTCTTTTGGCTAATCTTCTCCTATGGATCACAGGAGTGCAGTTCTTTATAGACGGGATCCACCTAGATGCTTGTACCTCAGTGGATCTGTGATCTGCTGAGAGCCTGAGCCAGCCGCTCCCGCCCCCTCCACAGCCTGGATCTCCAGTGAGCACTGGAGGAGAGAGCAGAGAGTGTCTGTACAGTCCCTGGCTCTCTGCTCAGAGCAAAGGAGGAGAACTGAGTGATTAGCATTGATTGATCCCTCAGTTCTTGAGGTGGAGCCAGCTGACAAAGCTGAAAATGGGATCAGTTCTGCAGCCCCCGAGGTGAATATGATTTTTTATTCTGTATTCCTGCACTTTCCTTTTTTTTTTTTTTTTTTTTTTTTTATTTTTTCACATGTTGATCCTGCCAGTAACACTTCCTTCAGAAGGTTACAACGCTCACTCACCTCTCTGTATCAGGACAACAGACAGGATAGGACTACAGGATTCTACCCCCCTGCTACTGTCTATAACATAGAGCCCCCGTTCACACTAAGGCGACCTGTGAGGCGACCTGGTCGCCTCACAGGTCGCCGTAGGTCGCCTTCCATAGGGAAGCTGCGGACCCGTTCTAATAGGAGCGACACAAGTCGCTCCGACTTAGAAAAAGGGTCCGGAGCTTCTTTGGGGCGACCCGGAGGCAATCGCCATAGACTTCAATGTTATGAAGTCCGTGGCGGCCGATCCGAGGTCGCGGCGCGCTGCTCGCACCGCGACCTCGGAGGTCGCCCCCCGAAGTCGGATCGCCCCTATGTGAACGGGGCCAGAGGGTTATGGTTCTGTAGTCCTTAGAGATGAAAACAATAACAGACAGGGCAGGCAGAAATCTCAGAATGTAATTAGCTCTGGCAGGCAGGAGGATCAACAGGTACTTGTTGTGAATAAATAACCAGATTTAACAAAATGTTTAAAAGACCTAAAGCGAACAAAAAGGAGTAATTTTTAGGGTTTACATATTTCTTAAAGAAGAACTTTTTTTTAAGTCCGCAGCTACAACTGTTTTTGCGGACTTTAAAAATTAGGGGGTCCAGACTTAGGGTGTCTAGCGCTGTCTTCCCGCAACTAGTACCTCTTTTTGGTGCAGTCCCCGGCACCGCCATTTTGGATACGGGAGCCTGCTGTGGCTTCCTGAGGAACCACAGCCAAGCTCCTCACTGCACATGCACAAGCTCATGCAGTGCTTTTTGAATGGTCCTGCAGCCTCCTGCGACATGTCCCAGGAGGTTGTGAGAGGGTGCGGGGCAAGGGACGCCATCTTTATAACCCAGATGTCTTTGAATACTGTGACCCTCAATGAACCATAAGAGAACGATTTTCAGTGAGCACAAAAATCTAATTTTTTTTTCTTCATTTTGGGGCACAGAGGTCAGAGGAACATCCTCCTGTAGGCTGATGCATAACCTAATTGTCTCTGCATTCTGTGTCCTTCAATGAACTCTGAGAAGATAGGATTTTTACACAATATAAAATTATCTTCTCTGTCCTGAAGGTCTCATTTAAACGGGAAGTAAACTTCCATCTTTATTTTTACCTATAGGTAAGCCTATAATAAGACTTACCTATAAGTAGTATTATCTCCTAAACATGCACCGTTTAGGAGGTATTTACTGTAGATGCTCCCAGGACCTCCTGCTCTCTAGCTCCCTTATAACCACTTCCGATGCTCGCCTCCAGGACTTCTCCCGAGCTTCTCCCATCCTCTGGAATGATCTACCCCAACCTGTCCGGCTATCTCTCCTACTTTGTCTACTTTCAGACGATCCCTAAGAAAACCTCTCTTCAGAGAAACCTATCTGGCATCCACCTAACAACTGTACTTTTATTTTCTCCATCAGCCCATTCCCCACAGTTATTACCGCTTGTATCGCTTGACCCTCCCTCTTAGATTGTAAGCTCTAACGAGCAAGGCCCTCTGATTCCTTCTGTAATAAAGTGTATTGTATTAGTACTGTCTACCCTCAAGTTGTAAAGCGCTGCATAAGGGCTCTTTCACACGGTCCGCTCCGTAGGCCGATCCGTGTTGCTCAGCAGGGATCGATCCGCGATCCCCGCTGAGCCGGCGGATGACAGCTCCGTCTCCGCTTGCAGAGCAGAGAGGGAGGTGTCTCATCACCCGCTGCCCTCTATGGGGGATCGGAGGAGAGCGGACCGCTTGTCCGCTCTCATCAGATCCGATCCGCTCCGATTACTGAACGGATGGAAAAATAGGGTTTCCATCCATCCAGATTTCAAGCACAGGATCGGATACGGATGGCAGCGGGTGTCAGCGGAGGTGTCTCCGCTGACACCCGCTGCCCCATAGAGCTGCATGGAGGATCCGATCAGATCTGCCTAAAAAAACTGACAGGCGGATCTGATCGGATCGCCCGTGTGAAAGAGCCCTAAACTGTCGGCGCTATATAAATCCTATATAATAATAATAATAGTCACCTGCATCATCATCATGTTCATTAAAAATGAAGGGTGCAGGCGGAGTGCGTCACAAAGTCTGCGAACTGCAGAAGAGGTAAAACTTGCAAGATTACGAATGCTACTAAACAAACCATTTAACCTGGTAAACATTCGCTATCTGCATTTTTGGACGGGTTTTCCCTTTAGGGTATTCTTGGACACAATGTCTTTAATGCTGTGCATTGCCGGCCACACTCCAGAGCCCTGCGGTTTGAGTTCTGCAGAAAATCCAATGTTATCCTCCGATTAGAACAAGGAAAATTACTCATTAAGTTTTTGCCTTGCCTATTAAACCCTCAGAATGCTGGAGGGGATTGAAATATGTTGGCGAGTCAGTCAGCTCCTCCCACCCGGCATTTGAGGGAATCGATCTGCCGCAATGAGGAACGTGCCAAATGACTCAATTATACATCTGCGACATTTCATTTCACCGCCATCAAAAAATGAAAATCGCTCCGCTCCCCGTGAAGCGCGCAACAAATTATTTTCGTTATGACTGTTTGTACGAAGAGTGACAGCGCTGCTCGTTGGTGGAAGGTTATGTAACGAGTAATGGCTAATTTTAATGGAATCGCTTTCCGCCTTTAAATTATTTCCATTTGTTTGTACAACCCCCTCCTGCAAAACAAAATTCATTTTCTAACTTCTTTGTTCTTGTTGGCTACACATCTTAAAGCTGAACTCCAGGCAGACGGCTACATACACAGATGTAATATACGCTCGGAACTGCTTTATAAACCAAAGGATTTGTGATTCTTTTTAACAATTATTGTGTTTCAGAACTTTCACTAAAATACAAGGTTCGCTCACATTGCCCAGGCATAACCCCCCTCACAAGCATTTTTTATTATTATACATAAAATGTACCTGTAAAAAAAAAAAAAAAAAAAAGTGGCTAAACTTCTCACCCCTTCTTCCCATGGCCTCTAGATGAGAGGACGTTCTAATCCTGGCTGGATCCAGGGGAATACAAAGCAGCTGAAATCTTGCCAGAAGATGCTCTTGCAATGGAATGAAGTGTCATCTTGTAAGATTTCACCTGCTCTACATTCCATAGGAATATTCTTGGAAGGACGGTGATCTCACACCTGAAGGCAGAAGTTAAGTAACGTTTTTTCTTTACAGGTACATTTTACACCTACTAACAGTAAGTGATTTGTGAGTGGGGCAGGGGGACTGGGCAATTATGAGCTGCACCTCCTTCTCCTAGGCTGAATGCTGCTGTGCAATGGTGGCAGAAGGCTAACACCAGGGTTTACAGAGGGTAGGATAGTGGGCAGTATGTACAGTAGAGGAGTGAGGAGGGTATGACTGGGTCAATATGTGCAAGATTAGTGGTGAGGGTTTGATGGCAGCCAGTGTGAGCAACAGAGTAGGTGCAGTGGGTATGTCAATGGGCAGTATGTGCAGGAGAGGAGCAGAGGGTATGACCGTAGACAGTATGTGCAGAGAGGAGTGAAGGGGTATGACAGCGTGTAATATGTGCAGTCGAGGAGCAGAGAGGGTATGACAGTGGACAGTATGTGCAGGAGGGGAATGTGGATGGAATGGCAGCGGGCAGTATTTACAGGAGATGTCAATAGCAGGCAGTATGTGCAGGAGAGGAGGATATGACAGCGGGCAGTATGTGCAGGAAAGGAGGATATGACAGCAGTCAGTATGTGCAGGAGAGGCGGACATAACAGCGGGCAGTATGTGCAGGAGCAGAGGATATGACAGCGGGCAGTATGTGCTGGAGCGGAGGATATGACGGCAGGCAGTATATGCAGGAACAGAGGATATGACAGCAGGCAGTATGTGCAGGAACAGAGGATATGACAGCGGGCAGTATGTGCTGGAGCGGAGGATATGACGGCAGGCAGTATATGCAGGAACAGAGGATATGACAGCAGGCAGTATGTGCAGGAGAAGAGGATATGACAGCGGGCAGTATGTGCAGGAACAGAGGATATGACAGCGGGCAGTATATGCAGGAACAGAGGATATGACAGCGGGCAGTATATGCAGGAACAGAGGATATGACAGCAGGCAGTATGTGCAGGAGAAGAGGATATGACAGCAGGCAGTATGTGCAGGAGAAGAGGATATGACAGCGGGCAGTATGTGCAGCAGCGGAGGATATGACAGCGGGCAGTATGTGCAGCAGCGGAGGATATGACAGAGGGCAGTATGTGCAGGAGCGGAAGATATGACTGCGGGTGAGCCTGGGCGATAGTCACATCGCCAAACATGCGATGGAAGACACAGTGTGGAAGGCAGGGAATAGAAGTTTGCCCTGCAGCTAGTTCAATCCTGACTGAGCGGTGAGCAGCGGCACAGGAAACCAATCACGCCTGCCTGCACATGTGATTGCTTCGCTCATACCTGCCAACTGTCCAGTTTCTAAAGGGACAGTCCCGCCAAATAGGGCCTAGTCCCGGCTATTTAGTCTGCTGGGACTTGTCCCGGCCAGTGGGGGAGGCAGGTGTGGCTTCCTCTCTCGGGAGGGGCAGGTGACCGTCGGGTCTGACTATGGAAAAATGGGCGCCAGACTTGTCCTGCATGACTGCAGCCACTAGAGCCGAGGACCGTTTTATCCCAATTTCCTTTTGGTGAGAGCTGCTGCTAGCTGGAAGATAGCTGCTTCCTGCCTCAAGGACGACAGGAGGAATAGGAAGAGAGGCGCTCCTACGGAGGGGGGAGGACACAGGTAGGACGACTGAGACTTTGCCTGCTTCATTTTTCAATACCCTTTTTTTTTGTCAACCACCGCCACTGGGGCACTGCAGCTGAGCACCGATCTCCACACACTGGCAGCCTGTCCTGCCGGATCATCTCTGCTCAATCTCAGTACATAGAATATATACCCAGGTCCTGTCCTGTATACAGGGAGTCACTCCCTGTATACAGGACAGGACTTGGGTATATATTCCAGGTTCCAATATATATTCCAATAACCAGGGTATTTGTTCTACTCACTAGATATGTATATGGGTCCTTTCCTGTTTACAGTGAGCAGAAAATATACCCAGGTCCTCTCCTGAGTACAGTGTGCAGAATATATATCCGGGTACAGCGAGTAGAATATAAACCCCAATCCTTTCCTGTTTACAGTGAAGAACAAATACCCTGGTTATTTCCTGTATACAATTAGCAGAATATATGCTCAGGCCCTATGCAATATATACCCAGGTCCTGTCCTGTACACAGCAAGCAGAATATATACCCAGGTCCTGTCCTTTATACAGTGAGCAGAATAAATACCCAGGTCCTGTCCTATATACGAGTCCTGTATACAGTGAGTACAATATATACCGACTTCTCTGCCTTCCACCACACTGTCTTCTTAACCTGCTTTGATACTTCCCAGTTCCCTACATTAACCCTGGCCTGCATGGTACAATCAGAAGGCTGCACTACTTCCCTACATTAACATTAACTCTTAAATGAAAGAATTGGGTGTTTCCGGAGCAACGGACTCTAAACTGGCCCCGAGACCCGTATATGTGCCCGGAACACCCCAAAATGTGGGACTTTTAAGGTGAGGTCCACTTGGCATAATTAGATAAATAAAAAACAAACCACAATGGATAAAATGCAAAAGTTTTATTGATACATATTTATCATAAAATTAGATCAAGTGATACTAAATATCAGTGCAGATATACAAAATGATACAGTGAAGTATGGATTTAAGAACCATATCCTGTGATAACGGGGTCACAAAGGTCCCACATGTTTCGCTGCCGTTATATGGGCCTCCTCAGGGACCACAAGGGCCGGTGACCTCCGAATAGGTTAAATTATAAAATCCGGGGCATAATACACATAACTGTACCCAATGGCATGATCTGTGCATCCATCCGGGGAGTATTGATACTCCTGGACAAAATCCAGCTGGGTATGTCCTCCCTATATGGCAGAGACTGAACCGAATAGTGCCAGACAACAGGAGTTTTCAATAGTAGGGCCAGCAATTAAAAAGATTGAAATTGCTGCCTCAAAAGCGTCAGAACGATTCCCCCATAGAGAAGAATGGGGACCTGACAGCTGTGTCTCTGCACACAGTGCAGAGACACAGCTGTCATCAGCTTGCTCAGCGGTGGGTCGGCGGATCGATCCCCCTCTGAGTAAAACAGAGTCCACCTGATGGACTCCGTGTGTGAAAGGGGCCTAAGACAAAAATCTATTTTTTTCCATTTTGGATAAAGTAACAAGGGGGTTATAACCCCTGTCAGTTTTGTTTTTGCCATCTGTGTCCCATTGGGGAGATTTCCCTTCACTTCCTGTCTCACAGCCAAAACAGGAAGTCAGAGGAAATCCCTTCAAACTGAGGGAATCCCTGGTTGTCACCAGAAGTAGTGACCCCATATCCCTTCCAACTAAGGGAATCCCTGGTTGTCACCAGAACTAGTGACCCCATATCCCTTCCAACTAAGGGAATCCCTGGTTGTCACCAGAACTAATGACCCCATATCCCTTCCAACTAAGGGAATCCCTGGTTGTCACCAGAACTAATGACCCCATATCCCTTCCAACTAAGGGAATCCCTGGTTGTCACCAGAACTAGTGACCCCATATCCCTTCCAACTAAGGGAATCCCTGGTTGTCACCAGAACTAATGACCCCATATCCCTTCCAACTAAGGGAATCCCTGGTTGTCACCAGAACTAATGACCCCATATCCCTTCCAACTAAGGGAATCCCTGGTTGTCACCAGAACTAGTGACCCCATATCCCTTCCAACTAAGGGAATCCCTGGTTGTCACCAGAACTAGTGACCCCATATCCCTTCCAACTAAGGGAATCCCTGGTTGTCACCAGAACTAGTGACCCCATATCCCTTCCAACTAAGGGAATCCCTGGTTGTCACCCAAAGTAGTGTCCACATTGAACAGCTGCCCCCTCCCCCCATTCCTGTTCTGATGACCACCCAAAAATGTGGTATTTCCTTTCACTTATAACAGTAAATAGGACGGGGAAATAGACAGAGAGCAATAAAAACCTGGCAGGGTTTCCAAAAAAAAAAAAGTTTTAGTTCTACTTTAATCCTTCCTGGAACTGGCTCATTTTAACTGCCAACTTGCAAAATTGAACTTCCAGCCTAGCTGTGAAACTGCATTTTTTTCTCCCATTTTCTGTACAATTGCTGTTGGAGGGGAGGCAGTCTATAAGAAGTTTGTGGAGCGGGCTTTGTTCCTTCTCCCACACTCACACTGAGCCGAACGCCGCCATGAAAAGGTCTTGTTGTGTGTAAATGACAACATTGAACAGTTAGGTTGCATAAGCCGAGCAGGATTGGGATCTTTATCCTAAAGATAATCATGGATTTACGTCAGTAAGACGTTAGACAAGAAAATTATATCGTTCTTTGTTGTGTATTTGTACTGTTGCAATTTTTAGAATTCTAAAAAGGACGATAAAGGTTTTTTTTTTTTATTTTTGCTGTCTGTGTCAAAAAGGATTTTCACTTTCCTGGTGACGGGGTCAAAAAGGGATTGTACAGTTAATACAGATTTATTACTTGGTGAAGGTGGCATTTCCTCTTGCTCACTGTTGTGCCTCTGGCACTGGAAATGAAAGAGAAACTCTTCTGAGGGGCCACAGATACAACTGTCAGGACTACTAACCCAACTGGACAAAAAGTATTGGCTGCACTTCCACTTAAAAAATCTTCTCCAGGGTCCATTATAACAGCAAACTAAACGTTTAGTACAATCCAATTCCAAAAAGTTGGGAAATTTTAAAATCTAATAACAGAATGTAACGGTTCGCAAATCTCATGAACCTGTATTTTGTTTACAATAGAAAATGTGAAACACATCAAATGTTTAAACTGAGAAAATGGACCATTTTGTTCAAAAAAAGTTAATTTCAAAATTGATGGCAGCAAATGTCCCAAAAAAGCTGGCAAAGTAAGTTATTCTAACAAGGAAGAGCTGAAAGAAGATTTTGTAACAAATTAGGTGAATTAGCAGAAGGTCAGTAACATGATTGGGTATAAAAAGAGCATCTTAGAGAGTCAGAGGTAAAGATGGGCAGAGGTTCATCAATCTGTGAAAAGCTGCATCAAAAAATTGTTGAACAATTTCAGAATCCTTTTCCTTACTGTAAAATTTCAATGACTTTCAATCGATCATCATCCATTCCATATTATTCAAAAATTCTGAGAATGTGGAGAAACCTGCGTGTGAAGGGACAAAGCCAAAATGCAATATTGGATGGTAGTGATTTTTGGGGCCCTCAGATGGCACTGCATTAAAAACAGGCATGATTCTGTAATGGACATTCCTGCTTTGGCTCAGGAATACTTCCAAAAATCACTGTCAGTGACCACAGTTCGCCTCGCCATCCAAAAATGCAAGATTAAGCTCTATCATACAAAGAAGTCATATCTGACCATGATCCAAAAACCCTGCCATCTTCTCTGGGCCAGAGCTTATTTAAAATGGTCTGTTGCAAAGTGGGAAACTGTTCTGTGGTCAGATAAATGGAAATTTGACATTCTTGTTGGCAACTATGAGCGCCGCATTCTCCGGACTAAAAAAGGAGAGGAACCTCCCAACTTGTTATCAGCACTCTGTTCAAAAGCCTGAATCTCTGATGGTATTGGGGGGTGGGGGAGAGGGCAATAGTGCGTATGGAAGGGAAGCTTGCACATCTAGAAAGGCACTGTCAATGCTGAAAGATATATTCCGGTTTTAGAGCAGCATTTGTCCCCATCCAGACAATGTCTTTTTCAGGGAAGGCCTTCCATATTTCAGGACGACAATGCTAAACTGGCTACTGCATCTATGACAACAGCATTGCTTCCTAGTAGAAGAGTCCGGGTGCTTAACTGGCCTGCCTGCAGTCCAGACCTTTCACCAATTGAAAATATTTGGCGCATCATGAAACAAAATATGACCAAGAAGACCCCAGGACTGTCGGATCCTATATTAGGCAGGAGTGGGATAACCTTCCTCTCCTCTCCCAAAACTCCAGCAACCGGTGTCCTCAGTTCCCAGACATTTACAGAGTGTTGGTAAAAGAAGAGGGGATGCTACACCGTGTTAAATATTGCTCCACCTGAACATTTTTTGAGAGGTGTTTCTGACATAAATTTCGGAATTCTTATTTATTTGTTTCTTAAAATGCTCCATTTTCACAGTTGAAAGATTTGATCTATTTTCTATTGTGAATAAAATGGCGGTTATTGAGATTTGCTAAATATTGCATTCTATTTTTATGTAGATTTTGCACAGCACACCATTTTGTTTGGATTTAGGCTTGTTCAGTTTAAGTATAATTTTTAGTACTCTTTACCTGTGTCTCCTGTGTATGTTGGGTGTATTTTTTGGAAGCAAGAAATTATTCTGCACAAAGTTTTTGTTTAAAGCTGAATTCCAGGTAAGGCAATTCTTTAAATGGTTATATTTGTCCAGCTTGGGCCAATGTAAGTATGTACAGTATGTGTCATACCTGTGGGATCCCTGTGAAAGCTGGAAATTACTGTAGTAGGCACCCCTACTACAGTGATCTCTACTACATTCGGTGACCAATGCCGAAACGCCTGCCCTGCTGCTTACTGAACTCTGATCACAGATGATGAGGTCCCCACCCTGTTCCTCCACCTCGTCCAATCTGAGAACATTTTGCATTCATTAAGGAAATGGAAAGTGTTCTATGAAAGGAACCTGTGCTGAGCAAGCATCCTCTAGTGTTCAGTAAGCAGCAGGGCAGCCGCTTGGCCCAGAACCGAAAAGCTAGTGGAGATCACTGTAGTAGTGGTGTAGTATCGGTGCCTACTATAGTGGTTTCCAACTTCTATGGAGGTCCTATAGGTATGGTACATATATACATATCATAAATAAAAAAATTGTGGCACTGGTATTGAATGGGAAGAGTACAAAATGTATATGTTGGGTTATCACGAATTGTCTTTAGTTTTTGCTGGCTGCTGGTCATCACCTCCCTATTGTAAGCGCTGTATTTTTCTTATACGACATACATACTTGTATTGGTCCAAGCTGGTACATTGTAATTATGTAAAAACTGCCATGCCTGGAATTCAGCTTTAAATTTTTAGTCAAAACCTTTTTTTCTTTTCATCAATTGGATAGACTATCGACTGGTTAGTACCCCTGTCAGTTATTTTATTTTTTTTTACTGTCTCTACCCCATCAGGGAGATTTACCTTCACTTCCTTTTCGAGAAGCAGAATGAAGTTAGCAAATCTCTGCAAAGCCAGGAGAAATCCTCTTTTAGACCTTACGGGAAAGGGTGTCACTTTTAAAAGATTTCCCTTCACCACCTCCATAAATGTATTAATGTATGTAATAAGACTTGTTTGTTTTAATACTTTCAGAATAATCACATTAAAGCTATTATTAGGAAAATAGCTGATTGTATTAATTTTACTATTAGATTCTCGTACAAGCAGAGAAATGTATCTTTGAATATTATGGTGTAAATCTGTGTTAAAAATATAATACCCCTGGTTAGAAATGTAGTTTAATCTTTTGTTACAGTACAGAGCAGCAGAATCAAATTGCAGGGGCAGGAAGAATTTATAAAGCAAATAAAATTGTGACCGTTATAAATGGCCTGAAAGGAAAATAGCCAATATGTAGCAAAAAAAAAAAAAAAAAATCATCATTTTATACTCACTTTATGCAGTAAGCATAAAAGGTATATGCTTACCATTGGGACTGATCTAAGGTCTGAAGGTGCAGGAACCTAGACTGATCTGAGGTGTGAAGGTGCATGAATTGGGGTAATTTAAGGTGTGAAGCTGTAGGTATAAAGAATGATTTTGAGGTGTAAAGGTGCAGGTATAGAGAATTATCTAAGGTGTGAAGATGTAGGAATTGGTGCTGATCTGAGGTGTGAAGGTGCAGGAATTAGGGTGATCAGAGATGAAAAGGTGCAGGAATTGCAGTGATCAGAGGCGTGAGGGATCAGAAATTGAGGTTATCAAAGGTGTTAAAGGTGCTGATGTGGGGTTTGAAGGTGCTGGAATCCTGGGTGATCAGAGAGGTGAGGGTACCAGAGTTGGGGTTGATCGGAGGTGTGAGGGTGCTGGAATTGGGTTTGATCGGAGGTGTGAGGGTGCTGGAATTGGGGTTGATCGGATGTGTGAGGGTGCTGGAATTGGGGTCGATCGGATGTGCGAGGGTGCTGGAATTTGGGTCGATCGGAGGTGTGAGGGTGCTGGAATTTGGGTCGATCGGAGGTGTGAGGGTGCTGGAATTTGGGTCGATCTGAGGTGTGAAGGTGCAAGAATTGGGGCTGATCTGAGGTGTGAGGGTGCAGGAATTGGGGCTGATCAAAGGTGTTGGAATCGAGGGGTGGTCGGAGGTTTGAGGGTGCCGGAATTTGGGATGATCAGAGGGGTGAGATTTCTGGAATTAGGGTTGATCGGAGGTGTGAGGGTGCAGCAATTGGGGTCGATCGGAGCTGTGAGGGTGCCAGAATTTGGGTTGATCTGAGGTGAGAGGGTGCTGGAATTGGGGTGATCTGAGGTGTGAAGGTGCAGGAATTGGGGCTGCTGATCTGAGGTGTGAAGGTGCAAGAATTGGGGCTGCTGATCTGAGGTGTGAAGGTGCAGGAATTGGGGCTGATCTGAGGTGTGAACGTGCAGGAATTGGGGCTGATCTGAGGTGTGAGGGTGCAGGCATTGGGGCTGATCTGAGGTGTGAGGGTACAGGAATTGGGGCTGATCAAAGGTGTTGGAATCGAGGGGTGGTCGGAGGTGTGAGGGTCCCGGAATTTGGGATGATCAGAGGTGTGAGATTTCTGGAATTAGGGTTGATCGGAGGTGTGAGGGTGCTGGAATTGGGGTTATCTAAGGTGTGAAGGTGTAGGTATAGAGCATGATCTGAATTGTGAAGGGGCAGGAATTAGGTTTGATCTGAGGTGTGAAAGGGCAGGAATTGGGGTGATCTGAGGTGTGAAGGTGCAGGAATTGGGGTGATCTGAGGTGTGAAGGTGCCGGAATTGGGGTGATCTGAGGCTACCATGTCTCTTATACGAGCGTACACTTTAGTACGCAGATCTGAATGAGAAGATTCTTTGCTCAGTAATGGGGAGAGGAGTCTACGAATCGGCGCCAGGATAAGTAATTGGCCTTATTTTATTTTACTGATTAGTTGCTTTCATGTTTAAAACATTTAAATTCATGGCCGGCTCTAACTGAAGACGTTTTAATAGAGGTGTGGGGGTGGGGATATCCATCTTGTTAGTGTTTATGAAATATCACTCTGTTGCTCTTTGTGTGAATTATGGTCTCTAGAAAACTTTACGGCCCGCATTTAACACACTGAAGTCCGTAGTTGTCGAAGAACAATGAGTGTCTTCAAGCCCAACAGCCAAAACTCTGAGATGTAAATATACTTCTCGCCAAGTATATTCTGATTTATGCCTCCAAAGTTCATAAATCTCCGCTAACCGCTGACGTCAGCAGCACCTAATTGCACGTTCCGCCTCGCCGGTCCGCTTGCTGCTCATGTATATTCATGAATGCCTTGTATTTGTAGAGTCAGTGCCGCATATAAAATGCCATTTACTGGATGATAAAATGACTAGGGCATAGTCCCGTTATTTCCACCCCCTCCATAAAGGTGGCAAAATCACCCTGTTTTCTGAATGTGTTTCCTGTTTAACTTTCCTTCTAAAGCAAATAAAAGCATCAAAAGATTATTACAGCTGTAAACTATTATAGGATGTAAAATTAATGGGACAATCTAGAGAAATATTGCCTGAGCTGAAAGTAGTAAATTGTGGTCTTTGCCTTGTAAAACGAGGATAATCCAGTTTCTGAGTGGTCCTTGTTTCTGAATTTATTTGTGGTTCATCCGAGCGTGGACCGGATTGTTTTTCTTGCTCTTTTATCCGCAAAGTCCTACGTTTTATTATAATCCGTTGGCAGGATTGCGCATTGCTTTGAGGAACTGAATTAGTATTTGTCATAAAGGACGTCGCACTGTCTTTTTATATTTGTATGAATGTGATAAGACTAAAGTGCGTCTCTGGGTAACATTGGAACTCGCCCTCAAACCCCAAACCCTTCCATTAAAAAAAAAAAAAAAGAACTTGTAGCCCTTCTTAACCTTTAAGTAAAAAAAACCTTTATCACTTCACCTCCAGAAGATTTACCCCCCCCCCCCCATATGACCAGGCCATTTTTTGCGATATGGCACTGCTTCTTAAACATAATTGTGCAGTCGTGCTATAAAAATTACTTTTATGTCCTTTTTTTACCCCCCACAAATAGAGCTTTCTTTTAGGGGTATTTGATTACCTCTGCGTTTTTTTTTTTTTTTTTTTGTCGCTTTTTGAAAAACAATAAAACATTTTACTTTCTGCTATAAAACACATCCAATAAAAAGAAGAGTAAAAAAAATGAGGGCAATATGTATTCTGGTACATATACTGGTATGTTTTTGGTAAAAAAAAAAAATAATAATCTAATAAACTTATATTGATTGGTTTACGTGAAAGTTATAGCATCTACAAACTGAGATTTAATTATGGCATTTGTATTTTTTTTTTATACTAGTAATAGTGGCGATCAGTGACTTATAGCAGGACTGCGATATTGCAGCGGACAGTTGGATACTAACTGACACTTTTTGATATTTTGCGGGAACAAGTGACATTAAAACAGTGATTGGTGCTATTTATTCAGTCCTCTGCGGAGTATTTAGCATTTAAAAGTCCGCTTTACATCATAAGTTTGTTTATATCAACTGGCATCATTCCCATTTTTAAAATGGCGTTATTCGATGGAGTTCCATGGTCCAACCGAGGCGGGGGTTCTGTGTATTGTCTGTATAAGTATGGTGGAGTCAGCACGCCTCCCGCACCCCAGGAAAATGTCATATGTGACGAAACGCGGCGGGTCACGGTGTGCTGACGTCACCAACGTTACCCGGAAGGACGGGCAGAGCGTTAAGCGCTTATTGATCTGCATTGTATAAGTGGATTACTTTTATATATCTTAATAAATGTCAAAACTGTTTTACACTATGGAGCCCCTATTATTTTTTCATATGGTGGCTGTTTGATGACCTTTTGGATTTGTGAGTGCGGGACCAGCGTTGACATATAGGTGGATCTTACCGCCCTCCCCCTTGCCAGTGGGTTCTCTTTCCGGGAATTCTCCTGCATTTCATCTTGTTGGAAGTCCTGTAGAGCTTTATAAACGGTGTATCTTGATCCCCTTAGTGGCTGTTTGGCTCCATTACCTGTGATATCCGGTAAGCAGACTTGCATGTGGTGGTGGATTGGTGCACAGGCGGTGGAGGACAACACATCACGTGTCCATTATATATATTTCAAGCATTGATGCACTTCATTTATATTCACAATTTGGGACTTTTTCTTCAGTTTTTCACGTGACTGTTTTATTATTATTATTATTATTCTATTCATCATTGATTTACCCGGACTTTCTTTAGTCATTTTACATGTGTGTTTAATACTGCACGTTTTAAGTATATTCGTTACTTAGTGCCAATTCTACATTTAATTTTCTGGTCATTCACTTTTTATTCATTTTTATCAATCTTAAGCCCAGCTTGTTATTATTATTTATATTTGTGGTATCTCACGGGAAGGTGCAGCTCTTTTGTCTAGTCACTACCGTGGTTATACTTTTTCACTTATATACAGTTTGAGATACTGCATTCCGAAATGAGAGGTGTAGTTGACCTGCTTTAAAAAGAATTTGCATTCAGATGTACTTGTATGGGAATACCAAAACACAGGTTGTAAACCAGCAAGGCAAGTCAGAAAACGGGGTCACTCAACCCACCAGATGCCACCTGTAAGCAGTATATCAGACTGACCCTTGGATGTTCTTGACATTTCAGAATGAAGGATTGCTTTCCTGATATGTTTTGTTACACGCTGTGATCACAAATTGCGTTCCGGTCATTGCTAATGCTGTACGTGTACAAAGAAAAGACCTGTTTTGGCATCTGTCTTATCAAATACTCATTTTGACCTTTCGCTCTTCTAAAAATAATGGAAAAAAGAATGCAGTGAAAACAAAAAGTGGAAGGGGCTGACTGACATTCATTGCCCTCCAGAGAGAAGGCTATTTCAGGACAAATTCCTTATGAATGGACGTGATTTTATTGTATGTTGGCGGCACAGGTTAGGGGATTATCAGGATATCCGTTATCCAATTATATATGCCAAGAGGACAAACAAGGAAATAATCAAAGCTAGTAATGATGGCAGAAAAAAAGATCTGGCCTCCAAGTATTTTTCCTGCTGTGTCTGGGTGGAGCACTTAGTTAGATTACAGAGTACTTTTGATGGAGATGTCTGAGCTGGGTAAACTCACCTGCGCCTGCATTGGTCAGACATTGTCGGCTGCCAAGTATTTATACAATGATGGGTGTTGTGCCTTGTGAATGGGCTGGCAATACACAGGGAGGGTCCATGGCACCTACTGCATATGAGAATGCCACTTCAGAGCTCATGGAGGACATCAGCTATGAGGAAAGACTACAAGCACTGAACTTATTCTCTCTGGAGAAGAGACGATTGAGGGGGAATATGATATCAATATACAAATACTGTACTGGCGACCCTGGCATAAGGAACAAACTTTTCAGAGAAAAGGAATACAATAAGACACGTGGCCACTCACTAAAACTTGAGGAAAAACGGTTTAAGCTAAAAATACGTAAGGGGTTCTTTACTGTCAGAGCAGTAAGGATGTGGAATTCTCTTCCACAAGCAGTCGTATCAGCAGGGAGCATTGATAGTTTCAAAAAACTATTAGATGGGCACCTTGGAGACCACAACATACAGGGGTATACAATGTACAACATACAGGGGTATACAATGTACAACATACAGGGATATACAATGTACAACATACAGGGGTATACAATGTACAACATACAGGGGTATACAATGTACAACATACAGGGGGTATACAATGTACAACATACAGGGGGTATACAATGTACAACATACAGGGGGTATACAATGTACAACATACAGGGGGTATACAATGTACAACATACAGGGGTATACAATGTACAACATACAGGGGTATACAATGTACAACATACAGGGGGTATACAATGTACAACATACAGGGGGTATACAATGTACGGTTAACAGCAAACACACACACACACACACACACACACACACACACACACACACATCATAGGTTGAACTGGATGGACTGATGTCTTTTTTCAACCTCACAAGCTATGTAACAGTGCTCAAACAAATCCCAGATGCCAGGTCGTCATGGCCGACTATAAATTGCATCCCGGTGCCTGGGCTTTTGTCAGATGCCTGCATCCGCCACCCACTTGCCGACCGCGCTATAGCTGAGAGACGGCCGGCCAGAACCTTGCGCTTTCGAGGAATGCTTTGGGTGCGCTCTGTCATCGTTTTGTCCTTTTGGAGATACAGTGCCAATCCCAGTGGCCCTTTACCATGTAGTCAGCTGTGTCCAATCACAGCTGGTCACATGTAAACAAATTTATAATTCTTATGATTATTGTACAGGATTTATATAGTGCAAACAGTTTGCGCAGCGTTTTACAACATAGGGCCAGACAGTACAGTTACAGTACAATTCAGTTTGATACCAGAGGTATCAGAGGGCCCTGCTTGTTAGAGCTAACAATCTAGTGCTGGTTAACGGCATTTCCTTCCCTTAGCTCTGTCGCAGCGAGAGTAAAGGAAAGCCGATAACCTGTGAGCGGGGACGTTTACACTGATTTACCAGTGCCGCCTCATCACCGCACAACAGTGAAGAACAAAAATTACTTTTATGCAAAATGTTATTAAACGGAAATTAACAGAAAAAGGATATAAATAAAATGAAATAAATCCACCTTATGCCAAATGCCACACAGTGTGACTTAGTAACGCACTGCCTCCTAGGATTTTTTTTTGCAAAAAAAAAAAAAAACCCAGCGGTGTTTAACCACTTTACGACCAGTCACTGTGCCTCTACTGCGGCACAGTGGCTCATTCCCATCCAGCGACGTAGACCTACGTCGCTGGACTCCTCCCCTTGTGGGCGGCGCCCGCGCCCCGCCGGAGGCTCGCTCCCGCTGTTTTCAGTCACAGCGGGAGTCGGGCCAGGGTAGGAGCGGCGGCGATCGCCGCCGCTCTTCCCCGATCGTCGGGGAATCGAGTTTGGCGATCCGCTCGCTTGTGTAAACAAAGCGGGCGGATCTCCTAAGTGACAGACAGTGACAGATTGCAGGGTTCAGCATAGCTGAACATCCGATCTGTCCTTGTGTCACTCAGTCCCCTCCCCCCACACACGTTAGTAAGCACCAGGCATACATTAACCCCTCCCTCTCCAATAAAATTAACCCCTTCCCTGCCAGTGTCATTTTTACAGTAACAGTGCATATATATAGCACTGATTACTGCAGTAATGTCACTGGTACCCCTAAAAGTGTCAAAAATGTCAGTCAGGGGTCCGATCTGTCCGCCGCAATGTCGCAGTCCCGCAAAAAAAATCGCAGATCGCCGCCATTACTCGTTAAAAAAAAAAAACACCAAAAATGACAGAAATCTTTCCCTTAGTTAACGCAATAACTTTTGTGCAAACCAATCAAAATACGCTTATTGCGATTTTTTTTTTTTTTTTTTTTTTTTTTTTTACCAAACATAGGTAGCAGAAAACAAATTGGCCAAACATTTTAAAAAAAATTTATTTTTTTATTTTTTTGGTTTTTTTGGGGGGGAATTTCATATAGAAAAATGTGAAAAATATTGTTTTTTCAAAATTTACGCTTTTTTTTGTTTATAGCGCAAAAAGTAAAAATCGTACAGGTGATCAAATACCACCAAAAGAAAGCTCCGCACGACCACGCAATTGTCAGTTAAAGTCACACAGTGCCGAATTGCAAAAAGTGGCCTACAGATTCTATCTTGTAAAAGTATCAACGACCTGATCACTGTGTTGTAAACAGCCTGTACACAAAGCAGAGCTGTGGGAGGAGCCCAGCAGACCCCACCCACTACATGCTGTCAAGACCAGTCACCCTGCACAAGGAAAGGACAGCAGTGAGCGGTCTTTCTTACAGGAAGCCTCACACTGCTTTACTGCACAAGAGGTAAATAGGTCACACTTTGTAGCATTTGCACATGTGCGCACAAATGCCACCAGACAGTATAGTTGAAATCTGCCATAACATGACTTCATTTGTGTGCACGTGCAGCTATCCCACCGTGCGTATGCGCCACCAGTCACCGCCAGTGCCTAGATACTCGGAAGACACAGGTGGTGCATATGTAGAAATGTAACATTTACGGAATTTTGAAGCCATGAGAATTTTTTTTTTTTACAAATTGAAAGTGATTTTGTTTCACTGGGAAGGTGAAATGCAATGTATATAAAAGTATTATACTTGAAATAAGTACAGTTTATTCTGGAAATAACAAACTTTTTATAATGATCCAGAAGCAGCAGAAAGAGAGTGAGAGAGAGAGTGTTTCTGGAAGGAGAACTCTGGAGGGAAAAGCTCCTCCCACTTTCATTCTGGTCTTCATCATTTCATTCTATAAATAATTTTCCTTCATTTTCACCCTGCTATGCACTTTCTGTACCCAGAAAAATATTCTATAAGTGGACTGATGATAAATGTTCTTCGTCATACTTCCAGAGTTACTTCCATCAGTGTTATTAGCAGTTCACCAATTGGCTGAACGGTTTCATGTTTTCTTTTCAGTCCATATGGTGCCACTGCAAAACAAAATCCCACCGATGGCCGCTTAAGCTTTCAGAATGAATAATGATACCGACTTGTATGAAGATTTAAATAACAAACCTCAACTTATTGATCAAGCAAAACTTTCCTTCTCGTTTACGTAAACTTGTCAGCAATCAGGCCAGAGAAGGGCCCTTGGGACGGCTCTACGTGAATATTTTAAGAAAAATAATGACGCTTCGCCTGTTATGATGTTTATGTAGCAGTTTGCTGGTTGTTAGTGACTTTCTTTGCACACAAAGTGCTGATTTTGTGCCCTAAAACATTTTTTTTCTCCCTACAGACTGTTCTCTTTGCATACGGAAGTTCCTGTCATACAAGACTCAGTGTCCCACCTGCTTCGTGGTATGTTCTAAACTTTATTTCAGTTTAATGTCCTGCCAATGCAGATTTTTGGAATTTTCTCTTTTTCAGAGGGAGCATTTTAATGACGGTACACAGAAATTAAATTCATCATTCGTGTTGTCTCCCATTAGAATTGAGGCGATTTGTACACTTGTGTTACTTAATGTCCTTTTAAAATATATAGTAGGGGTGCACCGATCCGACTTTTCTAGTCCCGATACCAATGCCTGGCTTTGTGTATCTGCCGATACCGACCTGGAACTATTGTTTTGTTATAACAATTGTGCATTCAAAATCTAAAATATGTGCAATCAAACTCAAAATTAAAAACAATAAAATGTAGCCACAAGAAAAAAAAAAAGTTTTTCTCTAGCGCTCATTGACAGACGTAGTCCTCGGTGATACACCACCTTCGGGTTATGTTGCCTCCACAGGAGCAGGACTAGACAGGAAATTAAAAAGCTCTGGCCACACCCTAGGGGCAGTCCCAGAGGGTATATCCTCTCTCTCTCTGCCTCAGCAAATCAGTTATTTTCTGTCTAGTTAGGAGTAAGGACCTAGATACCTTGCTGGGATCTTAGGTCCTGGCAAGATTTTTTTCTTAAAGGATTTTTTAGACAGCTTTTTTTCTCCAGTGTTCCTGTGAGATCTTCAAGCAAGAAAGCTGAACTGGGCGACGGGCTGGATGTTGAGATCCGGTGGTCACCCCAGTTCAGCCTACGAGCGCGTGCAGGCCATAGCTCCGCGCTGGGTCGGCCGCGACAAAGTCCCATTAAAGGACTGACCCCGCGAGTTAAACGTCTCGCTGAAACGCCAAAGACCATGAGTCACGGCGTCCATATCGGTCGACAGCCCTCCCGCCCCGGTGGAGAGGGGTACTGTCAGGAGTTGGTGCCCGCCTGGTTCCGGTATGGTGAGTAGTATGTTCCCCCTTTTCCCCTGACGGGTCTTGTGGTGAACGCGGGCCCCTCTCTGTATGGTAAGATAGAGTCCCTCTCTATCCTATAAATGACACAGATCCTCCCACTTTGAGTGTGATTTTATGTGCAAAAAGCCAGGAGGCTTGGTTTGGGAGCTAACAATCTAATTGTATACATGTTAAAAAGATTATAATCTGTGGCATTCTGGGAATCTTACAGTGATAAGAATAAGCTACCTACCAGTCAGAAGCCACGGACATGTAGACTGCCTTCCTAATCAGATCTCCAGCTATTAGCAGGCCTCCCGAATGGCCATGCGGTCCGCCAGGGCCGGTACCGCCAACCACGCCAAATCCCCATGCAGAGAGAGTGTTGTGTGCCCTGCAGCACACCGCTATTCAGTACAGGCCGCCGCCATTTTTTTTGCTGGATCGCACGAGCCGCCATTTTGGCGTAGCCTCGTGTCTCCAGCATGGGGGCGGCTATGTTTGAGGTGATCCAAACACCTTGTGGAGCTAGGGGAGGCGCCGGAAGGCGTGCAGAGGGGCGGAGCCGCCTCATTTCTTCCTGGGCAGCCAGCCAAAAGACTTCCTGTTTGTCAAGACAGCGCTGTAACCTGTTGCAGTTAAACTCTGAGCATCAAGTGGTGAGCCTGGGGGTCTATCTCTCTCTCTCTCTCGATCGATAGGGATCCCTAGCAGGTAACACTAAGGGGCTTTTTGTGGCGCTGGGGGTCTGAAAAAAAAAAAAAAAAAAAAGTTTATTTTTGAATTATATTATCCAGGAAGTGACTGGAATTATCATGGACCCTGCCACACATATTCCCCCACCTGTTTCCCTCGAGGGGGCCACGGGACCCGCCGGTGCACAGAGTGTAGAGTCATTTACAGCAATTTTGGAGTCTATGGTGGCTCGGGTGGAGGCGGCCTGTCAGGGACGGGGGTCAAGGAAGCGACCCCCGCCTACCCCTATACTATCTGACACCTCTGACTCTGATTCAGAGATGGTCACTGCAGTTGCAGGTTCCTCTGCAAAGGCTGTTATCCCAGGTAAAGCCCCCTCAGACAGTGAGGAGGACGCTTCTTCTCTTGCTATAATTCAGGAAGAAGCATTGGTGGACGCACTAGTTGTGGCAGTGCAGGAAACCTTAAAACTTGAGGCTTTACCGGCAGAGGCAACTGAAACAGAGATTCCTTTTGGTACTAATAAGCCCATCAAAACGGTGAAGGTTTTTCCTGTACCCAAGTGTTTCGGTAATCAGATTAAGGGAGAATGGGAGCATTCTAAACGTACCTTTACTATTTCCAAGCGTATTGCTAGACGCTATCCGTTTGAGGAATCCATCATTAAGAAATGGACGGTACCACCAGTGGTGGATCCACCTATTTCCAGGCTGAATAAAGCCACGGTTATCCCAGTGGAGGACACTTCGTCCTTTAAGGATCCGGTGGATCGAAAGATGGAAGCAGAGTCCCGCACCATCTTCTCTCTGATAGGGTCAGCATTTAGACCAGTAATTGTTATTGGTCTAGTTTCCCAGACACTTACGGAATGGGCGAAAATGGTACGCCAAGACCTTAGGGGAAAAGATATTCCCCAGGAGACATCTGATTTGATGGAACAGATTATACAAGGGCTACAGTTTATCTGTGACGCAGCCTTGGACACTACTCCCTTATTAGAGCATACATCTATGTCAGCGGTGATCCTCAGACGTGTGCTGTGGTTAAAATGCTGGTCAGCTGACCTAGCTTCCAAAAAGACCTTGACAAATCTCCCTTTTCAGGGGAATCGTCTATTTGGGGCCAACCTAGATGAAATCATCAAGGATGCCACTGGGGGCAAGAGCACTTTTTTGCCACAGGCTGCTAAAGCTAAGGGACCTCGCAACAAGCGAGGACCTTTCTTTACCGCCCATAAAGGGCGCCCGGCTGGTACTAGCGGGAAAGGCAAGACTCCTCCAGGAGGGTTCAAGAAGGGCTGGTCGGACAAGCAGAGGACCAACCCAGCCAAACCCGAAGCAAAGGAGTACACAGCCTGAAGGTGCGCCCCCACCCGGTTTCAGGGTGGGGGGACGTTTTCACCGGTATTCAGGACATTAGATCGAGCTTCAACCACTACTACCGGTGCGATTCTTCCCTTCCAACATTTAAGTACTACAGGAAGCGGTAGTTACCGTTCCCTGAATAGATCTTTTCCTTTACCTTTTCCTAAGATTAGTCCCTATACCTCACAGGAATCGGATCTGGTTGACCAGATAGGCCAAGTAGCCTCTAGTCGGGTGACTTCGGTCCCTGAGGTTCAACCAGAAAAGATCACCCTTCCTGATAACAATCAGGTATCTGATAAATGTGTGGGAACAGAAAACGACCAGACTTTCTCGGATGGTCGGGGCCAGATACCTCTAGGGACGCCTGGTTCAGATTCTATCAGCGCCAGTGGTCCTAGAAATTCTAGGCTGGCCTCCTCAAGCCGGCCTGGCCGACTTGGACATGCTAGTCGCAGACGTTCCGTGGGAACTTCGTCTCAGGGAGTGTCTGTGGTCTCAAGGACCAATTTACCATCATGCTTTACAGTCGCTGGGTTTAATGGCCTGGCCATTGAGACCCAAGTACTGAAGGACAGAGGTTTGTCTACTTCAGTCATTCCTACCCTTATTAAAGCAAGGAAAGCGACTTCCAGCAAGGTCTATTATCACACATGGAAGACTTATATTGCGTGGTGCGAATCTTTAGGATTTCCTCCACGTACCTATTCGGTGACTCGAATATTGGCCTTTTTGCAACAAGGGGTTGAGCAGAAGCTAGCCTTGAGCACCATCAAGGGTCAAGTTTCAGCATTAGCAATCTTCTTTCAGAAACCTTTAGCTACCAAGTCCTTGGTGCGGAATTTCATCCAGGGGGTGCGGCACCTGGCTCCTCCAGTCCGCGCGCCCTTACCGCCCTGGGATCTTAATTTGGTTTTGTCGGTTCTACAGAAACCTCCCTTTGAAAACATCAGGGAGATTCCCTTGCTTACTTTATCCCAGAAGGTGGCCTTCTTGGTGGCTATTACTTCTGCTCGCAGGGTGTCAGAACTGGCTGCATTATCATGCCAGTCCCCATACCTAGTGATTCATAGGGATAAGGTAGTACTTCATCCTAAGCCATCTTTTCTTCCTAAGGTGGTTTCAGATTTTCATCTGAATGAAGATATTGTACTACCTTCCTTGTGTCCTCAGCCCAAGCATCATCGGGAACATGCGTTGCATTCCTTAGATGTGGTTCGGGCAATCAGGGTATACCTGAAAGCTACGGAATCATTCCGTAAGACGGATTCACTTTTTGTGATCACGGATGGCCCCAGAAAGGGTTTGCCTGCATCTGCCGCGACCATTGCCAAATGGATTAGACAAACGGTGGTACAGGCTTATTCTATTAAGGGTCAGAGTCCTCCGTTCCCTGTTAGGGCGCATTCCACTCGAGCGCTCAGTACTTCCTGGGCCTTTCGCCATCAGGCATCAGTGGTCCAGGTATGTAAGGCGGCCACCTGGTCGTCGGTACATACCTTTACAAAATTCTATAAAATTGATGTGACGGCATCGGCGGATGCCTCATTTGGCCGCAAGGTTTTGCAGGCCGCAATTTGAGGAGACCGGTGGTCTACCTCGAGGGTTTTTTTCTGTTTGAAAAAAAAAAAAAAAAAATTTTTTTTCTTTTTTGTTGAGTCTCATCATTAAGGATGAGCATTGTAAACTTCTAGTTGGCACCGGTTGGGCCTTCTAGATTGGGATTTGATTTCCATTTTCCCACCCCTCATTTGTGATACTGCTCTGGGACGTCCCGAAGGTGGTGTATCACCGAGGACTACGTCTGTCAATGAGCGCTAGAGAAAAATGGATTTTTGTAAAATCTTACCGTAAAATCCTTTTCTCTTAGCTCATTGACAGACGTAGTCCCCGCCCCTCTGTTTTTGAGTTGGGTTGGGTTAAAATCTCTAAAGACTGCTTTTTCACATAACTGATTTGCTCAGGCAGAGAGAGAGAGGATATACCCTCTGGGACTGCCCCTAGGGTGTGGCCAGAGCTTTTTAATTTCCTGTCTAGTCCTGCTCCTGTGGAGGCAACATAACCCGAAGGTGGTGTATCACCGAGGACTACGTCTGTCAATGAGCTAAGAGAAAAGGATTTTACGGTAAGATTTTACAAAAATCCATTTATTGCTTGAACATACAATAGTAATCAAACAGTAAAAATATAAAGTGCAAAATCCTTCAAACAGGAATTTAAAATGCAACATACAACATAGCAGCTGAACCTGAGAAATATATATATATATATATATATATATATATACATACACACTATACAGTAATAGCAATAAGGGTACTTGCAGGTATTTGCTTGTAGGCACTGTCTGTCTGTGGCTGGCCCGGAAAGCATGTGGCTGCTGTACAGAGCAAAGCCTCTGCTTCCTATGTATGGCTCCTCTATTCACAGGCGGAGTGCATCTGATATCATTCCGCCTGTGAGCCGTACCTATACAGGAAGTAGCGGCTCAGGGCAAGTAAGTGACGGCTGAGCCGGTACTCAGCAGACATCGCGGTAGGTTCTGCTGTGACTAAACCGAATTGGCCCGTGGACCTGTTAATTTTACCGATTCCCCGATCCAGCTATTTTAGCAGTATCGAGGCCGATATCCGATCCTAATATCGGATCGGTGCACCGGTGCGTTTTTGATGAGTTTTACCGCATTCCAGTACATTTCGGTGCAAATAAAATTCTCCATGTTCTACATTTTTTTTTATTGGAAGGCACTGGAATTGACCACACTGGTGTGTGAACTATTAGAAACCATACTATCCATGCCTTTCTGATGCAGAAAAAAATGCACTAGACTGCATGTGATGTGAACTGGCCCCTAAGGTGAAGAAAAAAAAGAGGGGGAGGGAAAATGCAACGAAACTCATCAAAATGCATCAAAAAAGCACTGGAGCGCATTAAAAATGCATCCTGCAGAAAAGCTTCCGAAATGCATCCAGACTGTGATTCTATGGTGTGAACTGACCCTTAATTGTAGTCCAGGAGGCACCATTTATATGATTCCCATAATGGGAGACAGGAGAAGACCAAAAAAATCCCTATAGCATGAAAACATTGATTGAAATTAAATTATAAAATTAAGTTCTCACACTCACAAAAGTTGGTGCTTGACCCTGGCTTTAAGGTAAAAAAAAGTGTATCCTGTACTGGTTACCGTTTCCACTGGCCCTCCCTGCCTGGTACTAATGGATATTCCCATGTGGGGGTGACGTCAGCATGCCTAGACCCCCCTCCAACGCATTTCATCATAAGACATCCTGAGTAGCTGTTAAATATGCAATTTAGGCTTCATTCATTCTGGATGTATTAGGGCTGCATTGGCAGCTTTTTGAAGAGCAACCCCAGCCCATAGATAAGGCAACATGTTGAGCTTCCTTCCAGAGGTGCACGATTAATCGTTAATATATCGTGATTCACCCCCCCCCCCCCCACGATCTTAATCCAGCATTTCCACGATTCGTACAGTGCAGAGCAGTTCTCTGCTCACAGCTGTCAAAAAAAAAAAATCGCCTTGCCTTGCTTTATCAAGGCTGAGAGATAACTATAAACATTTTTTTTTTTTCTTAAAGGGATGAACTTCGTATGTAAATGAGTTTCGTTTAGCCACTTAAAGCCGAGTTCCAGCCCTTTTTGTGTTAAAAGCCAGCAGCTACAAAAAGTGTAGCTGTGGACTTTTTTTAAACACACTCCGCTATGCCACCATGAGCCAGCGATGCGGCCACTCGAAGCCTCGCTCCTCTCCCTCTCTCTGTGTTGCCGGCATCACTAGTGTGGACATTGGCTGTGACAGCTTTCGGCTTCACACTGTGCATGTGTGAGTTGCGCTGTGTGTCCTGAATGGCTGGGCAATCTTCTGGGACCTGGGATGTGTTTCAGAAGATTGCAGGGAGGGGGAGAGGAGAACTTCTGCTCGAGCCGCCAAGGCACCCGGAGCGGAAGGGGGAGCGGGTAACTGTCAAAACATGGTACCTGCCCCCCCCACCTAAAAAAATATTAAATGCCAAATGTGGCTTGTCAGGGGCTCAGGAGTATTTGCTAAGCCTTTTTCTGACACTTGTTGCTTCAAAGTTAAAATCAGTATTCTTTTGCTAGAAGATTCCTTAGAACCCACAAACATAATAATTCACAGCCTGTTTCCTACTGCACACGCACGAGTCTAACTGCACTTTTTCTGACTGGCCCCGCTGTCTTCTGGGACTTATGTGTGTTTCCCAGAAGGCAGTGGGAGGGGGGGGGGAAGGAGGAGGGGCCGCAAATAACGTAGGTTGCTGTGGCACCTTACACGGAAATGGGAGTGGGTATCCGCACCCCCCCCAAAAGGTGCCAAATGTGGCACCGGAGGCGGGGAGGAAGCGGTAAATCGGAGCTTCCATTATTGGGTGGAAATCGGTGTTAATGTGGAATGCATGTTCCTTGCTAAAGAACATTATTTCCATCAAGTTGTTATGGGTATAGTTGAGCTTTAAATATTTATCATAGGAAGGGTGGTTTGTCTCTAGAATTTATGCAGCTGCTTCATTTGCTGAACTGGCCGTATGAAGTACACGGGTTACGTTATACATTTAATTCAGCAAATTACCTAAAATAGCTGGACACAGCCACTGTAAGGCCCCTTTCACACAGGCGGACCGTTCAGATCCGCCTGTCCATTTTTTTGGCGGATCTGAACGGTCCCCTCATGCATCTCTATGGGGGATCGGATGTCAGCGGAGACATGTCCGCGGACACCCGATCCGATCCGTCAAATCTGGACGGATGGAAACCCTATTTTCCATCCGTCCAGTGGATCGGATAGGATCGGATGAGAACGGACTGACAGTCTGTTCCCATCCGATTTCCCCCATAGAGATGCATGGGGAACTGACAGCTGTGTCTCCGCACACAGCGCGGACACACAGCTGTCATTCTTCTGCTCAGCGGGGGATTGGCGGCTCGATCCCCCGCTGAGAAAAGCGGAGTCCGTTTTGACGGACTGCTGTGTGAAAGGGGCCTTAGGAGATTATTACACAGTGCTAAAAATAAAGAACAGCAAGAAAGTAAAAATGTGAATGTGATATCAATGACTTTCAGGTGAACTTTACAATAACTGCGTTCTGAGAATACATTTGTAGCTTCACCTTAAAAAGGTAAAATTTATCAAGTTTTAAAATTGCTGCCCAACATTTGTGTTTTCATTTTCAGCCACAATTGTATTACAGGAACATAAAGATTGTTCAGGTGATAAAACCAGAACGGGGACGTATGTAAATATATCATTCTATGCTCCAGAAGAAGAGCAAACAAAGCGCCATTTGTCTCCAGTCCCCCACAGGCTGTGATTTTAATATTTGCTAAATCTCTTGTGAGTGTATTGGAGAAGAATGTGTTTACATAAACCTCAGGAGTTCCCACAGAGATGGAAGCGTCATCTCAATTTCTTTTAGCATTCCGTTCATCTGTGATATCTGAAAAGAATGTTTCCTTTACCATTCGATAGAACTCATCACTATATTACACACTTAGAAGTGGGTTGTGTTCACAGCTTCCAGCTGCTAAGAATTTTTAAGTTCATTCTTTTCCCCTATGAATTTCAAGGCAGCGTGTATACTGGATGTCTTTATAGGTACAGGCGGTCCCCGGGCTACAAACATCCGACTTACAAATTATTCCTACTTACAGACGGAGGGAGACAACAGGAAGTGTTGCTCAGAGAAAGGAAGTCGAGTGAGGGCAAGATGATCTTGGAGGACCGGAGCGACGTCAAACGTCGTTGCCTAGCAACCGGTTTTAACCACTTTACCGCTGAGTACCGTAGTACTACTGCGGCAAAGTGGCTCTTGTAGGTCTGACGACGTAGACCTACGTCGCCAGACTCCTCCCCTGTAGGCGGCACTCGCGCACCGCCGGAGGCGCGCTCCCGCTGTTTTCATTCACAGCGGGAGTCGGGGAATCCAGTTTGGAGATCCGCCCGCTTGTGTAAACAGAGCGGGCGGATCTCCTCAGTGACAGGGAGTGACAGATCGGACTGTTCAGCATAGCTGGACATCCGATCTGTCCGTGTCTCACACAGTCACCTCCCCCCCCCACACGTCAGTAAGCACCAGGCATACATTAACCCCTCCCTCTCCAATAAAATTAACCCCTTCCCTGCCAGTGTCATTTTTACAGTAACAGTGCATATTTATAGCACTGATTACTGCAGTAATGTCACTGGTACCCCCAAAAGTGTCAAAAATGTCAGTCAGGGGTCCGATCTGTCCGCGCAATGTCGCAGTCCCGCAAAAAAAAATCACAGATCGCCGCCATTACTCGTTAAAAAAAAACCCACCAAAAATGACATAAATCTTTCCCTTTGTTAGTAAACGCAATAACTTTTGCGCAAACCAATCAAAATACGCTTATTGCGATTTTTTTTTTTTTTTTACCAAACATGGGTAGCAGAAAACAAATTGGCCAAATTTTTTTAAAAAAATTGGTTTTTACATCTTTTTTGGGGGGAATTTCATATAAAAAAAATGTTAAAAAATTTGTTATTTTTTCAAAATAAACGCTCTTTTTTTGTTTATAGCGCAAAAAGTAAAAATTGCACTGGTGATCAAATACCACCAAAAGAAAGCTCTGTTTGTGGGAAAAAAAGGACGTAAATTTTGTTTGGGTACGGCGTCGCATGACCGCGCAATTGTCAGTTAAAGTCGCACTGCGCCGAATCGCAAAAAGTGGCCCAGACGTAAGACAGCTCTAGTGGTAAAGTGGTTAAGGGCTGATTTTTTTTTTTTTTTTTTGGTGTAGTTGTGAAGTCTGAGGTCTTTTTGACCCCGAATCTCACAATAAAGAGGACCTGTCATGCCTATTTCTATTACAAGGGATGTTTACTTTTTTTTTTTTTTTAAAACTTTGTAAAAATAAAAAATAATGAATACAATAAATAGGGAAAAATAAATTAAAGTGCCCTTTCCCCGTTAGCTCCCGCGCAGAAGCGAACGCATACGGATGTCCCGCCCACATATATAAACGGTGTTAAAACCACACACATGAGGTATCGCCGCGATCGTTGGAGCGAGAGTAATAATTTGAGCCCTAGACCTCCTCTGTAACTCTAAGCTGATAACCTGTAGAAGTTTTTAAAGTGTTGCCAACACCAAAATCTGTCGCCATTCCGCGAGCGTGCGCAATTTTCAAGCATGACATGTTGGGTATCTATTTACTTGGCGTAACATTATGTTTCACATTATGGAAAAAAATTGGGCTAACTTTACTGTTTTCTTATGTTTTAATTCAAAAAAGTGAATTTTTCCCAAAAAAATTGCGTTTGGTAAACCGCTGCGCAAATACAGTGTGATAAAAAATATTGCAACGATCTCCATTTTATTCTCCAGGGTCTCTGCTAAAAAAAAAAAAATATATAATGTTTGGGGGTTCTAAGTAGTTTTCTAGCAAAAAAAAAAAAACAACTAATTTTAGCTTGTATACACCAAGTTTTAAAAATAGGCCTGGTCTTAAAGTGGTTAAAGCTAAAACCTCAAACAATTGTGGTTTAGTTGGAGAGCGGCAGTTCTCTCTGGAACTCCTCGGACGTGCCCCCTGCAGTACATCCACCACCCGTTGTGCAGTGAAGAATACAGCGTGTGCCTTTCAAAGAACATTGTGTGTTCCACATATTAGGGAAGGTCACCAGTGACTCGGTGCGGTGTGCTCCTGGGCCGGCAGCCTGACTTTCCTGCGAAAAATATGAAAATCTATTGGAAATGTCTTTAATGTTAATGGCCTCCTTATGTGTAGAGGAGATTTATGTGTGTGATCATTTCTGGCTGCTGAGAACTGCCAGCATCAGAGCTTGCCTGAGTTACAACACATTAAAAATACGGTTTTCATTTTGTATCCGTGGAAAATTTTAGAGGAAGCTACTGAAATACATTATTTTTTAAAGGCTAAAGCTGGCCAAACATGGATCGAAACCCAGTCCCAACAGGGACCGGTTGATTTACCATCCATGTATGGACAAGCTGGTTTTGCACCGATCGACTTGTGTACAACCAGTGTGTCGGGTTTTTCCTGAACGATCCGTGCCGCTAGCAACACTGATCATTGTGTTCTGACGGCAGGGACAATTCCACAGCGGGAGGGATTCCCCCCCCCCCCCCATCCATATCAAATGTATGGAGGGGGGAATCGACCAAGCAGGTTGAACAAGGAAAATCCTGTAATGTATGGGTTGCCTAACTTCACCTTTTTAGGCTGTTAAAAGGTTACACCAAAATGAAAATTCTAGGCCAAAACCAAAAAATCAGGATGCACTTGGCCAAAAACTGAAACCGAAATGGACCGTTTTAAAAATTCTTTTTTTTTTGTTTAATCAATGTTGCTGGCGTTTCTGCATTGCAGTCAGTGGGAGGTGACTTTTACATTGAAGTGAATTGGGGGGTGTTTTTTTGCATTGCAGGCCATGGGGGGGGGGCTTTTTTTTGCATTGTGGTCAACAGGGGGCCTTTTTTTGCATTGTGGTCAACAGGGGGCCTTTTTTTTGCATTGTGGTCAACGGGGGGGGGGGGGGGGGGGCCTTTTTTTTGCATTGTGGTCAACGGGGGGGGGGGGCCTTTTTTTTGCATTGTGGTCAACGGGGGGGGGGGGGCCTTTTTTTTGCATTGTGGTCAACGGGGGGGGGGGGCTTTTTTTTGCATTGTGGTCAACGGGGGGGGGGGGCCTTTTTTTGCATTGTGGTCAACGGGGGACCTTTTTTGCATTGTGGTCAACGGGGGGGGGGGGGGGCCTTTTTTTTTGCATTCCGGTCAACGGGGGGGCCTTCTTTTGCATTGCGGTCAACGAGGGAAGGGGCCTTTTTTTGCTTTGCGGTCAACGGGAGGGGGCCTTTTTTTGTGTTGTGGTCAAGGGGGGGCCCTGTTTGTGCGTTGCGGTCGGGGGGGGGCTTTTTGTTGCATTGCGGTTGGGGGGGGGGACTTTTTGTTGCATTGTGGTCAATGGGCTTTTTTTTTTTTTTTTTTTTTATACCAAATCGGTCAATGGGAGGCCTTTTTTGCATTGAAGTCAGTGGGGAGGAGCATGCCATTATGGGCACTTTTTTTTTTTTTTTATTGGCAAAATGCAGATAACCCAATTTTCAGCGGCTGATATATCCGTGCATCCCAAGTTACAACCATATTTTGGTTTGCTCATTGCAAATCATCCTTTCATTTGTTCACTTCGTTCTCCTCGTTTATTCATATTACTGTATTTGGTATGTGTATATATTTCTAGTAGCAGAGCTGGGCACTATCGTTGTATAAATGACCTGGTTTTTCCCTGCTGTGCTTTTTCATTATATCTGCTGTAGGGACTGTTGGGAGTGTCTGTGAGGAAGATCTCATTCTGAGTTTTGTGTCATTTTGTTGCAGAATGTTACTGAGCCCGACTTACGGAACAACCGTCTGCTGGACGACGTGGTGCAAGCTTTGTTCACCGCTCGGTATGTTGGATCCTGGTTTTCTCTCTTCGTCTATGTACTTGGCAAAATCTTACAATGAGAGGAGTCAGGCTGCATTCACATGTCAGCGTATTGATTGCGGGCAGAATCGCCGCGATTCTGCCCGCAATCCGGAAATCATTGCAAATCGCGGGACGCATGTGCGTTGCCCGTGATTTGCAATAGCACCCCAAACGCTGTGCGATGTTGCCGCGATTTCCGGCTGCCGAAAATCGCGGGACGCATTACGCCCAAAAAAGTACAAGAGCTTCTTTGGAGCGTAATGCGTCCCTCGATTTTTTTTTTTGCGCGATGTTACCGCGATTCAGCAGGCGGAAATCGCAGCAACATCGCACAGCGTTTGGGGTGCTATTGCAAATCACGGGCAACGCACAGGCATCCTGCGATTTGCAATTATTTCCGGATCGCGGCGATTCTGCCCGCGATCAATACGCTGACATGTGAATGCAGCCTCATTGTCTAATGTTGGAATCCTCTCCAATCTGCTGTTTTTTTATATATTGTTTTGTTCTAATGAATGTGTAGAATGAAGGAAAACAAAACACATACACACCCACATATATATATATATATATATATATATATATATATATATATATATATATATATATATATATATATATATATATATATATATATATATATATATATATATATATATATATATAAATAATATCTCTATTAAATTAATGCAAAATGTGGGCCAGGTGTGTGTGTATGTATATATAAAAAAAAAAAAATATATATATATATATATATATATAATTATCTCTATCAAATGAATGCAAGGGGCGGGCCAGGGACAATCAGCCTGGGGAGGAAAGTGCTGAATGATGCTTGTCATCCTTTGGCTAGGAAATTAGGTGGGGCTCTATCTGACTTGCTGCAGCTTCAAATGCACATTGTGAGAAACTCCCAGTGTGCGGTGAAATCAGAGGAAGCCATTTCAGTCCAGGAGAGGAGGCGGCACAACTGTGCAAGACAGAAGGGAAGGCCAAAGGTCCACTTTAGGGTGGTTCTAAAGGCCACCCCTGCATTAGGGTAAGAAATGTCCTAGTAGTTGTTTTGCTGCTCCTCCACCTCCCTATATAATTGAGTCCTATCTCAGTCCAGCGCTATGCCTGTCTGCAGTGGCTCTGGTCTCTCTTCCTCTCCTCACAGTGTACAGAAACAGCATTGGGAGCCATTGGCTCATGCTGCTGTCAATCAAAACTTGTGAAGAAAGGGGTGGGGTGGAGCCACACTGTGCCTCTAACACGCACAGCCCAGCTTTGGGGGTGTGAAGCCCGCACATGGTTTGCCATGGGGGCAGACTCAGGAGAGGAGCTGAGAGCGCCAGTGTGGAAACCCTAGAAGAGGAGGTTTGGGATGCTCTGTATTTTTTACAAGCGCTTTAACCACTTCAGCTCCAGAAGGTTTACCCCTCCCTTCATCACCAGGCCATTTTTTGCGATACGGCACTGCGTTATTTTACCTGACAATCGCGCAGACATGCAACACTTTACCCAAGTAAAATTTGTGTATATTTTTTGTCCCACAGATAGAGCTTTCTTTTGGTGATATTTGATCACCTCTATATAGCGCTATAAACAAAAATAGGGCGACAATTTAAAAAAAGAAAAAAATGTTTTTACTTTCTGCTAAACCGTGTTACACATAAAATTGCAATTTCCGCCGTTTTATTCTCTAGGGTCTCTGTTAAAAAAAATATATAATGTTTGGGGGGTTTTTAGTACTTTTCTGGCAAAAAATACTGATTTTTTTTTTTTCTAATTGTAAACAACATATTTCAAAAAAAGGCCGGGTCCTTAAAGCGGAGTTCCAGCCTCACACACTCACCTGTCCAACGGTCCAGCGATGCGGCCGCCCGAAGCCTCGCTCTTCTCCCTCTCTGCTCTGCGGCACCGGCATCACTGGGTGTGGGCACCCGGCTGTGACAGTTTGCGGCTTCACAGCCGGGTACGCACTGCGCATGCGCGAGTTGCGCTACGCGTCGTGATTGGCTGGCAATCTTCTGGGGCCTCTGATATGTCCCAGAAGATTGCAGGGAGGGAGGGGGAGAGGAGAACTTCCGCGCAGGGTGCCGCGGCGCTACGAGCGGAAGTGGGAGCGGGTACATGTCAAAACTAGGTACCCGCTCCCCCCCCAAAAAAAATGACATGCCAAATGTGGCATGTCAGGGGGTTAGAACTACCTAAAGCGGAAGTTCCACTTTTGGGTGGAACTCCACTTTAAGTGTTTAAAAATGAATTAAATAGTGTTTTTCAGTTTGTGGCGCTCAGATAGTTAAGTTCCGCTTTAAGATTCTAAAAGCTCTTTCAGTAGAAACTCTACACGTCTTTGTTTAGACCAGAGTTTTATAAAAGGCTAATTTTTTAATGAAAAGTAATGAACCTTCAACTGATAAAGGACAATCCAATTCTGTCCCGGATCACTTCTCCCCATTGCCCTGAATGCGCACCGCATGAACTTTAATTTTAATCAGGTGTTATTGTTGTTGAGAAATATTTTCAGAATTCTGTTTGAAAGAAAACAGTGCCTGCTTTGGGTACATCTGGGTATTTTGATTGCGTTTTTTGTTTGGAGGTTAAGCATCTGTACATTTACATATTGAATTATGCAGATTGCAACATAATCTAATTTGCTTCCTCTCCAACGACAAATGAAATCTTCCTGCAGGATCTTAGCGAGGGTTGCTGCTTCACGTTGATATAGCTGAGCGCGGCGGCAGACTCGAGCCAGACACCACGGGGTACTGATTGGATTTTAATTTTTATTTTTTTTTTACATTTTCATTTTGTCCGTTTTTTATACTCGTTTCTTTTCTATCTTCACCTGTTCTTCCTTCACAGCTTGAAATTAGAGCTGTCATGTGAAAATAAAGTTTAATTTATATTCTCTCTGCCCTCGGATTCCCTGAGCTGCTGCCATTCCACCACCACCAGTCGATTGCATAGGTCTTGTTTGAACAGAAGCTCAGCAAATTATTGCGTTGTTCTGGGTTATTGAAGTGTGGCAGAGGAAGAGAGAAGTTTTTTTTTTTTTTTTTTTTTTTTTTTCTCCTCCCCTTGTCTGAGAGGTATAGTCAGCCCTCTTTTGCCTTTATTATCCTTTCAACAGTTTTTTTTTTTTTTTTTTCAAAGTAGACCTGTGCTCAAATGTTAAAGTAGATGCAAACCCAATCGCTAAAGTATGTATGTTAAAGGGCTCATTTAAATCTGCTTCGTCTTTAACACACATTAAAGTGCCTACTTCCTCAACATACTTAGATGCTTTTTTTAAAGCTTTAATGAAGCTTGGCAAATACCCTGTGTTTGTTGCTTTTCAATTTGTTTTACAGGGGCCAAGTAGAACCCCAGCTCTTTGGAGATCCTTAGCTCTTAGGAGATTCCCAGCTCATTAGTTCCCCTGTTCAGCAGATCCCCAGCTCATTAGTACCCCCACTCAGCAGATTCCTAGCTCATTATTACTCCTGTTTAGCAGATTCCTAGCTCATTATTCCCTGTTTAGCAGATCCCGAGCTCCTTAGTACCTCCACTCAGCATATCCCCGGCTCGTTGGTACCCGCGTTCAGCGGATCCCCGGCTCGTTGGTACCTGCGTTCAGCGGATCCCCGGCTCGTTGGTACCTGCGTTCAGCGGATCCCCGGCTCGTTGGTACCTGCGTTCAGCGGATCCCCGGCTCGTTGGTACCTGCGTTCAGCGGATCCCCGGCTCGTTGGTACCTGCGTTCAGCGGATCCCCGGCTCGTTGGTACCTGCGTTCAGCGGATCCCCGGCTCGTTGGTACCTGCGTTCAGCGGATCCCCGGCTCGTTGGTACCTGCGTTCAGCGGATCCCCGGCTCGTTGGTACCTGCGTTCAGCGGATCCCCGGCTCGTTGGTACCTGCGTTCAGCGGATCCCCGGCTCGTTGGTACCTGCGTTCAGCGGATCCCCGGCTCGTTGGTACCTGCGTTCAGCGGATTCCCTGCTTAGTACTACCTCCAGCTTTGCTGATTCTCTGGTTTGCTGATCCTCCTCTCTCTTCATTCCCTGCTGACCTCCCACTATATTGCTCCCACGCTGCTCACCATGTGTGACTTCTGCTTGTTTCTTCTGCTTTGGTCTCCCAGCTCTGCTGGTCCTCCTCTCTCTCCGGTCTCTGCTCACCTTCCGCTTGAGCGTTCCCATGTTGCACACCACATGTGCTGTCTACTAGTTGCCCTGCTCCAGTCTGAACCCCGCTCACCTTCCTGCTGCATGCTGCACACCAGATGTGACGCCTGAACCAGACAGAATATATACACATGAACCAGAAGTGACTGCTGATGACGTCTTTCTGGTTTGCTTGTTGGTTTCCCAGGGCATCCTGGCATATCTCATAGCTGCAATGCCGCCAAAACAAAGCGAAGTTAACGGTGAATAAAAGCCCCTCAAAAGCTGCAGGTGCTGTTAGCGAGCGTTGTTGGAGACTTCTGTGGAGGCTTTTGAGATGCTTTGAATCACCAAGAAAACGACATGGGGTATAATTTTTAAAGCAAATGCAAGGTGTGAACATGACTGCAAGGTAACTATTTTTAGTCAGGGGGGCTTTGATTGGCATCCAGATTGCTTTAAAAAAGTATGTCCAATGCCACATTTTAAAGCAAGTGAAAAAAAGCCCATGAAGTGGAGCTAAACTTACCTTTTCTTCAATGGTCCTTGTCCCTCGCCGACACCTTCTTCTGGGTGCCGATCTTTAGCCATATTCATTGGTCGATGTGGGGTGACGTCACTTAGTATTTCTGGCACACAGGGACCCGTGTGCTGGCAATATAAGCTGAGCTGCTACATGCAAGCTCAGTTTGCATGCTGGAGAATGCTATGATCAGGCAGGTAAGTATATTTTATTGCAGAAGAGACGTTCCATGTCTTTTCTGTTTTAAAGAGGCTGCCAAATGTTTGTTCTGCTTTAACGTTTTAAAGCAGTGCTCCAGCCCTCCAACCTAACAGAAAAATTTAAGTCGGCAGCTACAAATACTGTAGGACACTCACCTGTCCTGGAATCCAGCAATGTTTCCATCGGCTCTTGGGTGCTGCCGTCGCCATAGCAGCCTGTAAGGGGAAACCGGTGTTCCGTGAGAATTACCTACCCGTGAGAAAAACCTACCCTCGTCACTTCCGGTGTACGAAAGTGTCTGTAACGCCGCGGAATTACATTAAAACAGCTCGCCAGAAATATCATGTGATCTCCACTGCTATCCCTGACACTTCCCTGGTCTTGTCTACTAAATATAAAACCGGCGGCGGCTGTATGACAACATAAATCACGGAGCCGCCAGCCGCTTTTATATTTAGTAGACAAGATCAGGGAAGTGACAGGGCAAGGAGCGGAGCTTACTCATATTGCAGTACAGCTGTTTTAATGTACCCGCCGCGATGGTAGGTTTTTTCCACGGAACAGTCATCATTTCAGACTAGTGTGCATGCGCACTAGCGGCTGTGAGCATGCGCACTGCCAGGGTAGGTTTTTCTCACGGGGTAGGTAATTCTCACGGAACACCGGCAGTGAAGCCTTGCGGCTTCACAGCTAAATCCCTACTGCGCATGCTCGAAGCGCGCTGCTCTTTGTAAATGGCCCACTTTTTGGGTGGAACTCCGCTTTAATACAATTTTAAGTGCCTTGTAGAGGCATGTCCTGTTATAGGATGACAGCTTTCTTTCTCTTTCTCCCAATCACTCACAAGCTTCTGGTGGAGGCTGCAAATGGGCATTTCAACACATAGCCCACGTGATCAATGTCTGCAAACCTTAGAAAGCCATGCAGGCATCACTGGAGTGCATGTAGACCGGCAGTGGCGTTGGTGTTTTCTGAGTTGCTGACACACAACAAGCATGCAACAGTTGAAATCAGAACTCCAATCAGAAGAAAAGGTCAGTGCTGACATGATGCGTATTATTTTCAGACTCACCGCTCTGCAGGTACTGTTCCCGTCCTCTTGTGGATTGAATGGCACATAGCGTCATGTGGCCTACTTCCTGTGAGTTTAGGCTGTTGTGCATACTCCCTCTTGAAGTGTGAACACCAGCATGGGCTCAGAGTACCACTGCACAGCATGCCGTTCTGTCCAGGAAAGAACCGTCCACTGATGCTGGAGGTGAAGAGGAAGATCTCGTCATGGCAGGCGACCATCCAGAACACTGCAGGATTTAAAGTGGAACTAAACTCCGGAATTTACTTACCTTATCTCCTGTGGTCCAGCGCCCATTAGGTCTCACTGGCTTCTTCCAGGCATCTTCAAGGTACCATCTTGATTGGCCGGTGCAGGGTGACTTCCCTGCATGCCTAGGATTTCAGTCATCCCGGCACACAGGTACAGTACCGGCGCAGCTCAGTGTACATTCTAAGGAAGATTGTGAGCGAGCATGTAGGTTTTATTTAATTTAACAGACTGCCCGCAGTTTTATAAAAATTACTTTTGTTCCGCTTGTCAGATGGAATTGCATTTCTATACAGTATGTCTATTGGCGCTTTTCCACTGCATGGTACGGATCGGTTTGGCTCGGTTTGGCGCTTTACCACTGCATAGTACCGCTTGGTACGGGTTAGAACGGTTCGGTACGGTTTGGTACAGCGGCGCTTTTCCACTACATGGTACCATATCCCACAATCCTTTGCATGCAGCATTGATTGTTTGTTACTACTAGCCACTGGGAGATTTCTGCAGCATATTTGGCAAGTACAGAATCACAGTATATATAAAATATCCAAAGTGGTTGGAGGAAAGCTTCAGAATGGCAAACATGTTTTTATTACAAATGATGTGAGCAGACTGCAGTTCCAGTTAAGCTGCTATGCTTTTCAATATTATTGCTGAAACTTGGTGTTTTGGAGTAGTCTTGACCTCAAACTGTCATGCTTTAAATAACTGAGGTGAAGATGAAATACTTTATTGCAGAACTGTTGTTTTTATGAGCTTGTCCTGGCTAGTTGTTTTGACTTTTTCCTTGTGGGTTGGATCGTATTAAAAACATGATGTGATACAAGAGAATCACAGAACTGTGAGTGGTACGGTTGGAATGTAGGTTGCCAGCTGGAGGACTGTGACTTATAAATGAATGACATCCAAGCACTGTTTTCCTTTTATCGATAGTTGTGAAATGTTGTGCCTGTGGGGGCAGAAGGAGCTTAGTGTGGCCTGTTGAAAGCCATTGCCATTTTTCTTTTAAGCTGAACCTCGGGCATAAAAACCTTCAAATATTCCTCAATAGCTGCAAATGATATAAATCCTCTGCATCAAATGGCTTTGCTGACCCAGAAATGACCTTGTAAATGTAGTTGTGACATCACTCTGCTTACAAAGAGAGGAACCCAGCAGGACCCACCCACTACAGGGTGCTTGCAGAAAAGTACAAGGGGCGGAGACCAGACCAGGAGCGACAGCAGCAGTGACCGGTCTTTATTGCTTGCATCAGGTTTTTTTTTTCATCCAGAACATGGCGGAATGATGTTCCGCCACCTCTGGCTGACCTGCACTTTTCAACTTGTCACACAGAAGCCGGTGAAGGATTTTTTGCACTTGCTTCCTCCAACAGATTCTGTGTTAGCACCAGGCACCCAGGGCACATTCCCCACATTTGCTGGTGGGTGCCCGGACTCCCCGCACCGCCTGTATTGATTTTTATTTATTTTTCTGGGGATTCGGGAGAAGGCTTCTATGTCCGCTTATCAGAACTGTGTAGCATGCAGCCGAATGAGGTGTTGTGAGCCAGAGCAATGTTAGCGGCACATTACTGAAAACCCGGTCATACCAAACACAACGGTGTCTGCTGCATTATGACTTTGCAAGAGGTGAGAGAGCTAGAGGGGCATTTATAAAGGGTGGGAGGCATTTGTGAAAGCTGTGGGGGCATCTGTGACAGCTGGGGGCATTTGAAAAGCCTGCGGGGCATTTCCATTTATGAGAGATGGGGGACATTTGCAAAGGCTGGGGGGGGGGAATTTGTAAAGACTGAGGTGAATTTGTGAGAGCTGGAGGCATTTGTAAAGACTGGGGTCATTTGAGAGCTGAGGAGGCATTTGTAAAGATCGGGTTCATTTGAGAGCTGGAGGCATTTGTAAAGACGGGAGCCATTGCGAGATTTGCGAGAGCTGGGGGGGGGGGCATTTGCGAGAGCTGGGAGGGGAGCCATTTGCGACAGCTGGGATGGGGGTCACTTGCGAGAGCTGGGGGGGGCATTTGTGAGAGCTTTGTAAAGGCTGAGGGGCATTTGTAAAGATTGGGGTTATTTGAGAGCTGGAGACATTTGTAAAGACTGGGGTCATTTGAGAACTGAGGAGGCATTTGCAAGGGCTGGGGGCATTTGCGAGAGCTGGGGGGGTCACTTGCGAGACTGGGGTCATTTAACAGCTGAGGAGGCATTTGTTAAGACTGGGGTGAGGAGGCATTTGTAAAGATCGGGGTCATTTGAGAGCTGGAGGCATTTGCAAGGGCTGGGAGCATTTGTAAAGACGGGAGCCATTTGCTAGAGCTGGGGGGGGTAGCCATTTGCGAGAGCTGGGGGGGGGGCCATTTGCGAGAGCTGGGAGGGGAGCCATTTGCGAGAGCTGGGGTGGGGGGTCACTTGCGAGAGCTGGGGGGGGGGCATTTGTGAGAGCTTTGTAAAGGCTGAGGGGCATTTGTAAAGATTGGGGTCATTTGAGAGCTGGAGGCATTTGTAAAGACTGGGGTCATTTGAGAGCTGAGGAGGCATTTGCAAGGGCTGGGGGCATTTGCGAGAGCTGGGGGGGGTCACTTGCGAGAGGTGGGGGGGTCACTTGCGGGAGCTGGGGGAGCATTTGTGAGAGCTTTGTAAAGGCTCGAAGGGCATTTGTAAAGGCTGGGGACAGGATTAGGGACGTGATTGGGGGCAGAGAGTTGGCCGGGGAAGGTGAGTTCTGCCCCTTTTCTCTGAGGAAAAAAAGCCTGGTCTGCACAGAGGCAAAGTGCAGAAATAGTTTCATGCTGCACAGATCTGGAACAAATGTGCCGAGTTTTAACCACTTGCCGACAGCCCCATAGCAAATTTCCTGCTACAAGGTGGCCGCGCTGCACAGGATGTTACGTGTATATCCTGCACTTCTGGGAATCGGGGGCGAATGCGTGGTGCCAGCGGCTCGCTGATTTTACACAGTAGGAGCTGATCAGCAGGTCCCGTGGACCCAATATCTGCCAGCACCCACTGATCGTTCTGTAAACAAGACAGATTGCCCTTCTGTCAGTAGGGACGGCATGGATCCTGTGTTCCTGTAAAGCAGTAACACACCGATCCATGCCTTCTATTAGTACTTCTACACAGTAAGAAAGCACAGGCTAGGCACACAGTTAACCCTTTGATCGCCCCCTGATGTTAACCCCTTCCCAGCCAGTGTCATTAGTACTATGATAGTAGAGTGCATATTTTTAGCACTGATTGTCATTGGTTCCCCAATGACAATCAGTATTATTGTCATTGGTTCCCCAAAAAGTGTCAAAAGTTTGTTAGGTGTCCGATTTGTCCGCCTCAATATCGCAGTCCTGCTATAGGATGCTGATCGCCGCCATTACTAGTTCAAAGAAATAAATAAAAATTCTATAAATCTATCCCATAGTTTTGTAGACTCCGCAAACCAGTATACGTTATTGAGATTTTTTTAACCAAAAATATGTAGCAGAATACAGATTGTCCTAAATTGATGAAGAAATTCGATTTTTTTTTTTTACATTTTTTTTTTATTGGAAGTGTTTTATGGCTGAAAGAGAAAAAAAAAATATATCTTTTTTTTTTTTTTTTTTGAAAATTGTATTTTTTGGTTAGCGCATAAATTAAAATGAAGAGGTGATCAAATACAACCAAAATAAAGCTTTATTTGTGGGGGGAAAAAGGACATAAATCTTATTTGGGTACAGCGTCGCATGACCGCGCAATTTCCAGCTATAGTAACGAAGTGCCGTATCGCAAAAAATAGCCTGGTCATGAAGGGTGGTAAATTTTCCGAAGCTGAAGTGGTTAAAGTGATTCTAAACCTTAACAGTTTTTTTTTTTTTTTTTAAAGGCAAACACGTTATACAGTACTTACCTGCTCTGCAGCTCCTCTTCTGGGATCCGCTGCTGGTGCTCATGGCTCCCTCCCTAACAAGCTGGTTGTTGGGGGGGTACTCATGCAGGCTTGCTCCCGAGCCCCGCTGCCTGCATCCATAGACCCAGACAGCAAGGTTTTGGGGATTTGACCCCCCCTCCGTGCGCTCCCTATTTAACCACCTCTAGACTGCCCCACCGTGTATTTACGTCGCTACTTTGACGTTAAAGCGGAGTTCCACCCAAAAATGGAACTTCCGCTCTTTTGTTTCCTTCCCCCCTCCGGTGTCATATTTGCCACCTTTCACAGGGGAGGGGGGAACGTACCCTTCCCGACTTACGGGATACGGCAGCCCTCCCTCCTCCGCTGCCTTGCCAGTAGGAATGCGCAGCGTGCTTCGCGCATGCGCAGTAGGGACCCGTCCATGAAGCCGCAAGGCTTCACTGCCGGGTTCCCTGACCAGCAATGGCGGTGGCAGCACCCGGCAGCCGACGGAAACATCGGCTGTGGTGCCGACATTGCTGGACTCCAGGACAGGCAAGTGTCCTCATATTAAAAGTCAGCAGGTACAGTATGTGTACAGTATGTGTAGCTGCTGACTTTTAATTTTTGGAGAGGAAGGCGGAACTCTGCTTTAAAAACCGTGGTTATGGCAGCAGGTAGTTGCCATAACCCTGGTATTTTTTTAAAGGGAGGGTGGCCCGCCTTAACATAAAGGTGGTCCCAGCGGCGGATTTGTCACGGGATCACCTTTATGGACGGCGGGAGAGGTGCCCCCCCCCCCCCCGCCACTTCCCGGTCGTTTTCCACCCTTACCGGAGCCATCTGTAGCTGGGAAAACAATCCGGTCCATTCTCCTCTTAGGCAGGAAATTGAGTGAGGGCAATATGGCCCCCAATCCACTCTGGCCTTGGAGAACCAGAGCTTCCTCCCAACGGCCTTAACCACCTCAATACAGGGCACTTAAACCCCCTTCCTTCCCAGACCAATTTTCAGCTTTTAGCGCTGTTGCAATTTGAATGACAATTGCGCGGTCATGCAACGCTGTACCTAAACCAAATTTGTATCATTTTTTTCCCCACAAATAGAGCTTTCTTTTGGTGGTATTTGATCACCGTCAGGTTTTTTCTTTTTTGGTGCACAAATAAAAAAAGACTGAAAAGTTTAAAAAAAAAAAAAGTTTTTTTGTTTAGGTTATAAAATTTTGTAAATAGATATGTTTTTTCCTGCACTGATGAGCACTGATGATGCCGCACTGACAGGCACTGATGAGGAGACACTGATGGGGTGGCACCGATGGGGTGGCACTGATGGGGTAGCACTGATATGCAGCACTGATGGGCACTGATATGTGGCACTGATAGATAGCACTGATATGCAGCATTGGTGGGCACTGATGGGCAGCGCTGATGGGCACTGATAGGCAGCGCTGATGGGCACTGATAGGCAGCGCTGATGGGCACTGATAGGCAGCACTGATGGGCACTGATTGGCGGCACTGATGGGCACTGATAGGTGGCACTGTTGGGCGGCAATGATCGGCACTGATTGGCACTGATGGGTGGCACTGATCGGCACTGATGGGGGGCACTGATGGGCACTGATAGGCAGCACTGGTGGGCAATAATGGGCACTGGTGGGCGGCACTGATAGATGGCAATAACGGCACTGGTGGGCAGCACTGATAGATGGCATTGGTGGGCAGCACTGATAGGGAGGGCACTGGGGGGCTCTCTGAGCCCTGTTTGCCATCCCTGGTGGCCATAGTGGGCATCCCTGGTGGTCATGGGTGGGCATCCCTGGTGGCTTAGTGGCACCCCTCCCCCCCCAGGGCTGCACTGGTAATCAATGTTCTGATTACCAGCACAGACCCCCCCTGTGATCAGTGAGTAATTAGAAATACTCACTGATCACCCCCGCAGCAGCACCGATCCTCTCCTCTTCTCCTCACTGACAGGATCTGTCAGGAGGAGAAGAGATCGAAGCCGTTACAACGGCTCTATTTACATTACATGACGGCTGTGATTGGACACAGCCATCATGTGATCAGGAGGGCCAATCACAGGGCCCTCCCGCCGAATGATGTTGCTCTGTGTCCGAGGGACACAGGCACATCGAGATCACGCCGCTGCGCGTGCCCGCGGCGGCGCGATCTCTCTCCTTCTGAAGGACGTTCCGGGACGTCCATTCAGAAGGACGAGACTCCCGCCCGGCCGTATATCTACAATGGCCCGGGTGGGAGGTAGTTAAAGAGCACTTTTTTTTTTTTTTTTTTTTGCTTTTTAGTGTAGAAGTGAGATGTGAGGTCTTTTTGACCCCCTATCTCACACTAAAGAAAACCTGTCCTGCTTATTTCTATTACAAGGGATGTTTACATTCCTTGTAATAGGAATAAAAGTTTTAAATATTTTTTAAAATGAAAGATAAAATAAATAGGAAAAAGAAGCGAACGCATACGTAAGCCGCGCCCACATATGTAAACGATGTTCAAACCACACATGTGAGGCATCGCCGTGATCATTAGGGCGAGAGCCATAATTTGAGCCCTAGACCTCCTCTGTAACTCTAAACTGGTAACTTGTATACATTTTTAAAATGTCGTCTATGGGGATTTTTAAGTACCAATGTTTGTCACCATTCCATGAGCGTGCGCAATTTTGAAGCATGACATGTTGGGTATCTAATTACTTGGCGTAACATTATCTTTCACATTGGGCTAAGCGACCATTCACACTGGCGCAACACGACTTGCTGGGGCGACCTCGGCGCGACATGCACGGACTTCATATCATTGAAGTCAATGCAAGTCGCCTCCAGGTCGCCCCAAAGTAGTACAGGACCCTTTTTCTAAGTCGGAGCGACTTGTGTCGCTCCTATTAGAACGGGTCCTGTACTATTCAATGGCGAGCGACCCACCGCGACTTGTCAGGTGACCAAGTCGCCTGACAAATCGCGCTAGTGTGAATGGGGTCTAACTTTGCTGTTTGCTTATTTTTTAATTTAAAAAAGTGTATTTTTTCCAAAACAATTGCGCTTGCAAGACCGCTGTGCAAATATGGTGTAATAAAAATGTTAGGGGTTCCTTCTCCAATGACCACCAACCTATGGAGGCCCTTTTCCACTGTTAGAATTTTGACTGATCATGCTAATGTACTTCGAGCTGTTGATAGATTAATTTCTAGCAGGGGTTCTCTGAGAGCAGGAAATGATTTTAACCACTTCTGGACTGGAAGATTTTCCCCCTTAATGACCAGGCCATATTTTGCGATTTGGCACTGCCTTACTTTAACGGACAATTGTGCGGTCGTGCAATGCTGTACTCAAATAAAATTGATGTCCTTGTTTTCCCACAAATAGAGCTTTCTTTTGGTGGTATTGGATCACCTCTGCGATTTTTTTTTTTTTTTTTTTCGCTATAAAAAAAAAGAGCGACAATTCTGGGAAAAAAAAAGATATTTTTCACTTTTTGCTATATAACATTCTCAAAAAAAAAGTTAAAAGTCAAACTTTTTTTTATCATTTTAGGTCAATTTGTTTTCCGCTACATATTTTTGGTAAAAGCGCATTAAGCGTTTTTTTATTGGTTTGCGCAAAAGTTATTGCGTCTACTAAGGGAAAGATTTATGTAATTTTTATTGTTTTTTTGTTTACTAGTAATGGCGGCGATCTGCGATTTTTAGTGGGACTGCGACATTGCAGCGGACAGATCGGACCCCTAACTGACATTTTTGACACTTTTTGGGGGGACCAGTGACATTACTACAGTAATCAGTGCTAAAAATATGCACTGTTACTGTAATAATGACACTGGCAGGGAAGGGGTTAACACTGTGGGTGATCAAGGGGTTAAATTTGAGCCTAGGGGAGTGATTCTAACCGGGGGGCGTGGCTTGTGAAATGATTGCAGATACCTGTGTTCCTATATAGAAGGGTCACAGGCGCTCTGTGATCATTCCAGAGAGAAGAACGGTCAGCTGTGTTTACAACAGCCGACCGCCCTTCTCTCTCAGCGGGGAGCGATCGCGGTGGCAGGCGGCAATCGGAGCCGCCTGCCCTGTGCATCCGAGTCTCCACTGCCGAGTGGGGGCACTCGCCCCCTAGCTGCAGGCGCGCGACCAACGTAGGTCTATGTCGGTTCGCGCAGGAGAGCCGCACAGTAAAAAGGCGGCGGGCGGTCGGGAACTGTTTAAGTTAGAAAAAGGTTGAAAAAGGCTTGTTTTAGATTGTGTATTTGGATAGCCCAAAAACGCAGAACTGGAGTATTGTATAGTATTGTGCTGTGTGGGGGGTGGTATTTGAGGGAGCGTAAACATCTTAAGCTGTTACAGCTGATGGTCTGGGAGCTCCCCAGCAATTTATTGCAGTAATGAAATTTCCACTTCACTAATTTACTATAATACATTGATCACATACCTGTTAAGAAAGGAGGATAGCCTTGTGCAAGCCACCAGTTCCCTCTGCTCTGATAAACTGCACGCTTCGGCAAGCACCTGTGGTTAAACAATAACTGGAAAGGGGCCTTTCATTGCAGTCTTTAGTTATTTTACATTTGTAGCCTATAGGAAATCTTAATTAGTGCCATTGTATTCCAAATACTGTTTCTATGAATAGATTATAAATGTGTAGGTGGGGCAGCCATATTTGGTGTAGTTTCCACTCTGCTGGATGTATTGCATTCATTCTGTTCCTGCACCTGTTATGACCTGCCCTTACATTGACCTGAGACATATATATATATATATATATATATATATATATATATATATATATATATATATATATATATATATATATATATATATATATATAATGGTTTAATTGGGCTTTATTTAAGAAGCAAAGCCCTGTAAAAGAATAGTGTAGCAGACAACAATCTCAATGGCAATATGGTCTCAATATCACAACAATACAGCACAAGATATCATTGATTGCTCCACAAAGCCAGCTGAGAAGGGGAGCGACACTTACACATGAAGTGGTAACAAAGACTTTTTTCAGTACAAATCGCTTGACCGCTTACCTACTTCAAAGATGCCATACCCAACCACTGGCCAGTGGAACAATGTACAGTCCTGGAGTCCTTTGTGTCCAAGGTGGAAGTGGCTTTTGGGTGACGAGCTGGCAGAAAGCGCCCCTGTCTTCTTCTGCCTCATCCGTCTCATAAGATCCTGAATCTGATTGGGTGGACGTGGGTCACCCTGCTGGGTCTGTGACTACGCGCCCTGAATCCTCAGATAGTGCGGGTGGATTCCTCCAATTCTGCAACTGCGCACGAAAAGGCTCTGGTGGACGCACTGATTGAATCTGTGCGTGAGACCTTAAAGATGGAGGACGCAGCTGCGACAGAGGCGCTGGTTCCCTTTTCCACTCACAAGCCATCCAGAGCAAAAAAGGTGTTCCTTTTCCCCTCCTATTTTGACAGAATTGTCACATTTCGTTCCAGCCCTCTCTGCTGCACACATTCCCTGAGTGTAAAACTAGCAGGCAGATTACCTCAGTCAGCAGGCATTGAACCAGGGGGAATGGTCTCTTATTCTGTGATTGAGGTGTTTCATCAATTGTCTCTGATAGGGCACCCTAGAGGTGGATCTGTTGGCGTCTCGACCCAACAGACAGGTGCGGAGGTTCGTGGCGTAGTCACGGGATCCTCTGGTGGATGCCACAGACGCTCTGGTGGCCCCGTGGGGTTAGTATCTGATTTACCCTTTTTTTTCTCATAAGCTTCTGCCAAGACTTCTACGCAGGATCGAGGCAGAAAGGATTCTTAGTGGCCCTGGACTGGCCTCGCCGGGCCTGGTAGGCCGATCTGGTGCGGCTGGTCGCCGACGTTCCTTTGAAGCTTTGTCTCAGGAGGATTTGCTGTCCCAAGGGCCAATCTTTCATCCTGGTTTATAGTCACTGGCTTTGATGGCTTGGTTGTTTGAAAGCCAGGTGCTGAAGGATAGGGGTTTGTCTGAATTGGTGATTCCAATGCGGTTAACAGCTAGGAAATCTACTTCTAGGAAGATCTACTATCATACATGGAAGACTTACATCGCGTGGTGTGAGTCTCTCTTGGTGTTCATCCTTGCTCCTTCTCGGTGATTCGGATCTTGACCTTCCTTCAACGGGGGTTGAACAGAAATTGGCCTTGAGTACCGTCAAGGGCCAGGTGTCGGCTTTGGCTGTCTTCTTCCAATGACCCTTGGCCACACACTTCCTGGTGCGTACCTTTCTTCAGGGTGTTCGACATTTGCTTCCTCCAATGCGGTCTCCGTTGCGGCCTTGGGACCTCAATTTGGTGCTTTTGGTCGTCCTGAAGTCTCCCTTTGAGAACCTTGGCGAGATTCCCTTGCTTACGCTGTCTCAGAAGGTGGCATTTTTGGTGGCTATCACCTCTGCGTGCAGGGTCGGAACTGGTGGCGGTATCCTGTCGTTCACCTTACTTGGTGATTCAGAGATAAGGTGGTTCTTCGCCCCTGTCCGTCATTCCTATCAAAGGTTATCTGATTTTCATTTGAATGAAGACATTATGTTGCCCTCCCTGTGTCCCAGGCCAAAACATCCTAAGGAAATTGCCTTGCATACCTTGGATGTGGTTCAGGCATCTAGAGTGTACCTGGCAGCTACAAAGTCTTTTAGGAAACCAGACTCACTATTTGTGCTTACGGATGGGCCTCGGAAAGGGTTGTCCACTTCCTCTGCCACCATTTCCAGATGGATCAGACAGACGGTGATTCAGGCCTATTCCATCAGGGGGTCAGGTTCCACCTTTCCCTGTCAAGGCGCATTCTACTTGGGCTCTCAGTGCCTCCTGGGCCTTCTGTCATCAGGCGTCGGTGATGCAGGTTTGCAAGGCGGCCACCTGGTTGTCGGTGCACACCTTTACAAAGTTCTGTAAAGTAGATGTTTTGGCATCTGCGTATACTTCTTTTGGCTGCAAGGTTTTGCAGGCTGCTGTTTAGAGCAGTGGTCCTCAACCCTGGTCCTCAGGGCCCACTAACAGGCCAGGTTTGCAAGATAACTGAAATACATCCCAGGTGATATAATTTGCTGCTCAGTGATTGCAGTACTCTAGTCTGCATCTCCCCAAGGTAGTACTTAAAATCTGGCCTGTTAGTGGGCCCTGAGGACCGGAGTTGAGGACCACTGGTTTAGAGGACCTGGTCCTCTTTTGAAGGTGTATTGTTTTTTTCAGGTGGGGTCCAGTTATTTTGGTTGAGCTCCTGTTGCCTGGTTGGCTACGCTTTAGCCTTGGGAATTTTTTTGCTGTTCCCACCCCTCATGTTTAACACTGCTTTAGGACATCCCAGTCGTTAAGAAGATAAGGAGCTGTGTCCGTCAGTGAACGAAAGAGAAAATGGGATTTTTGACTTACCGTAAAATCTCTGATGTTCATTGATGGACACAAGCACCCACCCCTCTTTGGAGTTGTAATTCTTCTGACCCTGCTTGTAACAAAACTAAATTCCTATAGCAAGGAGAGGGAGTATACCCCCTGGGACTGCCCATACACTTTTTTCTGCCTAGTGTCATACTCCTTTAGGGAGCAGTATAACCTAATGGTTAAGAAGATTAGGCGCTGTGTCCGTCAATGAACATCAGAGAAATGGATTTTACATTAAGTATGGATTTTTCAGTATGGAGTTTTCACTATTTCATGTCCTTTTTTTTATTCAATAAAAGGACAAAGAAACAAAAAACAGTGGTGATCAAATACCACCAAAAGAAAGCTCTATTTGTGTGAAAACAATTCTATATTATTTGTGTACAGCGTTGTTACTGTATGTCGACGCAACTGCCATTTAAAGTAGAGTGGTGCTGAATAGCAAAAAATGGCCTGATCTTGTAAGGGGGTAAAACCTTCCAGAGGTCAAGTGGTTACACATAAGTTATACTTTGGTGTCTTTCTCAAGTCTGATTACTGAAACCAGCTTGAATGGAAGTTGAAGTAGAAGTGAAACCCAATCACTAAATTCTCATATAGACTTTAACACGATATTGTAATTTGCAAAGCCGTATTCAGTCTTTTAAAATCTGCAGCTTTTAATAAAATAGTACACTGTAATCCTATGAACGTCTTTGTTCAATTGGACCATACATGGAATGGCAAATGGAATAATTGGATATAAAATTATATATCTGTTTCTGACCTTACAAACTTACCCAAAACAAAGAAAAAAGTTGCCGGAAAATTATTACGCTTTTTAATCTTTTACTAAAATTATCCCTCCACTGGTAGGCCTGAACCTGAATTTTTCATGAATTTACTCAATTAGCCATGCTGCCCCGTACTTTGTAGCTAATAATGTCCGTGTGAAGGTACAGTACTATAATTGAAGTCCAGACGGCTTCGAGTTTGCAGCGATAAGACAACCAGTGGCTATTAGCAGAAGACAAGGAGCCCTTTCATTAGGTCAGTAATTCTGAGTAATGAGATTTCTGGAAATTGAAGGACACCAGGGTTTTAGCTGCATTTATTACATCCCACCTCCGTGAGAGTATGACATTTAATAAGAAGGATCTGCCGCTTAGACTGTAAATTTAATGGCGAGAGGTTACAGCTCCTTCCTTGTAATATTTTATACCTGCTGCTGAGATGTTGGATGACAAGGGCTTGTTTATAAATGCGACGGAGCTGCATTGTTACCGTCTGCTGTGAATGTGACGCTGGGAGAGCTTCCTCAAATCCAGTACAATATTAAGATACAGTATCTCATATGACACTTTGCTACAATGTAAAGTAGTGAGTGTACAGCTTGTATAACAGTGTAAATTTTCTGTCCCCTCAAAATAACTCAACACACAGCCATTAATGTCTAAACTGCTGGCAACAAAAGTGAGTACACCCCTAAATATACATGTCCAAATGGGGCCAAAAGTGTCAATATTTTGTGTGGCCTCCATTATTTCCCAGCACTGCCTTAACCCTCTTGGGCATGGAGTTGACCAGAGCTTCACAGTTTGCCACTGGACTTTTCCTTCCAATTATACTTAACCTAGGTGGATGCAGTATCTGTCCCTCCAAGCCTCTACACTGGGAAACGGGCGATCGAACCCTGCCGATCGCTTGGTTCTCATCGCTCCCTGAGCAGAGAGCTGCTGCCGGTCAGTCAGCAACTCTCTGCTCTGCACCCTCCTCGCTCATTGGAGCACTGGGCTGTGGAGGGGCGGGGGAGTGGCCGTCTCAGGCTCTCAGTGGTTTGCTGAGAGGCTGAGCTGGGTGTCGGTCCAGGCACCTGGCGGATCCCGACTTTGTTGTCACAATGACACGGTGCCTGGAATGATTTCTGTGACGTCAGCAGAGAGCGGACTTCAGACCGGGTCACAGGAGTGCTGAACAAACTGCACTCCTGTGATCCATAGGAGATGTACATCCGAATGAGCTTTGGCTGTACATCTCCTTTAAGGCTTTGTGTACTTGTCATGGAGAAATGCCTTGCTTGCTTGTTAATATGCTGGAATAGGTTATGCTAATGCTAAACATCTAGATGAATGACTGACATACAGGTGCATCTCATAAAATTAGAATACCATCAAAAAGTTAACTTATTTCAGTAATTAATTTCAAAAAGTGAAACTGATATATTTTATATAGATGCGTTACACACAGAGTAATACATTTTAAGCGTTTTTTTCTTTTTAATTTTGAAGATTATGACTTGCGGCTAGTGAAAACCCAAAATTCAGTATCTCAGAAAATTAGAATATCACATAAGACCAATAAAAAAAAAAAAAAGGATTTTTAATACAGAAATGTTGGCTTACTGAAAAGTATGTCCATGTACTGTATAGTATTCACTCAATACATGGTCGATACTCCTTTTACATGAATTACTGCATCATTGCGGCGTGGCATGGAGGTGATCAGCCTGTGGCACTGCTGAGGTGTTATGGAAGTCCAGGTTTCTTTGATAGCGGCCTTCAGCTTGTCTGCATTGTTGGGTCTGGTGTCTCTTATCCTTCCAGATACTCTATGGGGTTTAGGACAGACGAGTTTGCTGGCTAATCATACACAGCAATACCATGATCATGTGACCAGGTATTGGTAGTTTGAGCTGTGTGGGCAGGTGCCAAGTCCTGCTGGAAAATGAAATCAGCATCTCCATAAAGCTGGTCAGCAGAGGGAAGCATGAAGTGCTCTAGAATTTCCTAGTAGTGGGCTGCACTGACTTTGGACAGTGGACCAAAACCAGCAGATGACATGGCTCCCTAAATCATCACGAACTGTGGAAAATGTTGCATTTCATTTGGAAATCAAGGTCCCACCAGAGTCTGGAGGAAGAGTGGAGAGGCACTGATTCCAAGTCGGTCTTGCAAATTAACCTTGTTCACAACCCATGGGAAGCTCTCCTCCATAGACCCATACCACTCCTAAATAAGCATAAACAAATCTTGGCAGGGTTTGTGTTCTTGGTGGCTAGGCAAACTCTAGCTAGAGCTTGGAAGTACCCGTCCAATAACATTGCCGAGGTTAAGCAGCGTCTTCTAGGGACCATTATACATGAAAAGCTAACCTCTATAGTTACTAACAACCATGATAAATAGTTGAAGATTTGGGGTCAATGGCTGGACTACAACAGACACCTGCACCTAGATAGGGGGACCCTTGCCTGTACAGAAGGCCTTGACTTCTGTCCAAGTCGGCAATCATTCCAGCCCCATACTGATACTAAGCCCTGCCCCTGAGATTCAGCTTAGAGATGCCAGAGCCTCATTGGCCAGTAGAGTAGCCAGTAGAAACTAGTACATGGATTGCAGGAAAAAACTTACCAGGAAAGGTTAAAGGACCTTAAAATGTATAGCTTGGAAGAAAGAAGAGACAGAGGGGATATGATAGAAACTTTTAAATACATAAAGGGAATCAACTCGGTAAAGGAGGAGAGCATATTTAAAAGAAGAAAAACTACCACAAGAGGACACAGTTTTAAATTAGAGGGGCAAAGGTTTAAAAGTAATATGAGGAAGTATTACTTTACTGAGAGAGTAGTGGATGCATGGAATAACCTTCCTGCAGAAGTGGTAGCTGCAAATACAGTGAAGGAGTTTAAGCATGCATGGGATAGGCATAAGGCTATCCTTCATATAAGATAGGGCCAGGGACTATTCATAGGATTCAGATATATTGGGCAGACTAGATGGGCCAAATGGTTCTTATCTGCCGACACATTCTATGTTTCTATGTTAGAGTATTTTTCAATATTATTCTTTAGGATCTGCTGAGGCACCTTTTAAATAGTTATTTACATGGTATACTTACCTGCACTGTGTAATGGTTTAGCACAGAGCAGCCCCCTTCTTCCTCTTTTTGGATCCCTGAGAGGCTCCATAGCAAGCGGCTTGCTATAGAGCAGGGGTGGGGAACCTTTTTTCTGCCAAGGGCCATTTGGGTGTTTATAAAATCATTCGGGGACCGTACAAAATTATTAACTTAAAAATGTGTCTATTATATTTGGTCAAAAATTGAATTAAATCACCCCTAATGTGATGGCTGCAACTGCTTCTCTTTGGTGAGGTGTGTGATGTTAGCTGGTATTGATGATGTTGTTACTCGCAACTGGTTTTCCAGGTTTGCGTCGGTCAGTCTGGAGCGCAGTCGACTTTGTGGTGGTAAGTTTTGAAAAGAACTGCTGGCGGGTAATGCTGGTGGGTATAGCTGGCTGGTACTGCTGGTGGGTATAGCTGGCTGGTACTGCTGGTGGGTACAGCTGGCTAAGGCTGGTACTGCTGGCTTGTACTGTGCTGTAGGTACTGCTGGCTGGTACTGCTGGCTCAGGCTGGTACTGCTGTGGGTATTGCTGATTCAGGCTGGTACTGTACTGTAGGTACTGTCTTTGGTACTGCTGGCTCAGGCTGGTACTGCTGGCTGGTACTGTGCTGTGGGTACTGCTGGCTGGTACTGTTGTGGGTACTGCTGACTCTGGCTGGTACTGCTGGTTCTGCTGTGGGTACTAATGGCTCTGTCTGGTACTGCTGGCTCTGGCTTATACTGCTGTGAGTACTGCTGGCTCTGGATGATACTGCTGTGAGTACTGCTGGCTCTGGCTGGTACTGCTGGCTCTGGCTGGTACTGCTGTGTGTGCTGCTGGCGGGAAATGCTGGCTAGCAGCGGCGCTGTGCTAGAGGAAGAGGCAATGTTTCCTGTATTGGTCACAGGCGGAGTGCATTTCATATCACTCCGCCTGTGACTCACTCAGTCAGAACGGAGCCGGAACTATACAGGAAGCATTGGCTCCAGTTCTGACAGATCAGCTGAGAGACACAGACTCAGCTGCACGGGGGGCCGGACCAAATGACTTCGAGGGCCGCATATGGCCCCCGGATGTAGGTTCCCCACCCCTGCTATAGAGGAACTGGTGCGTGTTGGCTCTTTGTGTCCATAAGACATAGAGCTCGGATCCGTCCTGCCTTCCGTTCCCCCCCTCACTGACTGTGATTGACAGCAGCAGGAGCCAATGGCGGCTGCATGGCTCTGAAGGCGGCCAGTCCTTCAAAACGTGTCACCTTGAGGGGTCTCATCCAGAAACCCCCACTCCCAGGTTTGGTGGTACGAACAACTGAGAGATATTTTCTTTTTCTATTCATACAGCAGTTGATGTGTGGGTGTGTTTTCCCCAAATTCACACTGTCTGCGTCCAGGGACCCGTACCTTCACCCACATGGATGTCAAATTGGGAGCAACTGCTGTGTCCTAATAGAAATTAATGGGACTGCCTGTATGCGGATGCTCAGAAACCTGTGCATCCCCTGATTGCAAACACGGCCCTTTGTGCGGATATATGCTTATGTATGCCTGTACCCCTTATGGTCATACATTCGATATGCTAGCCCCTGTCATTGGAATAGATTGAATTTGTAACTTTATATTTTATTGTCCTTTTTTGTTTTTTTTTATGACGAGCTTAAATAAATATATATGAACAGCCTGCACACAGTGTTTTTGTGCTTCAAAGCTATGAGAAGTAGGACAGAGGCTCTGCGGAAGCTGACAGCCTCTTTTAGTTTTTACATTCCTTTTCCTATTTTTCTTCTATGACACGTCACATGGCACAGGCAGGTGAGCAGTTGCGACCCCATTACTGGAGCACCTGCTGAGGTGAGATATAGAAAGAAATCATATTTGTTTTTGAAGACTTTATGGAGATCTCATAAAGGTATTTTGGGAAAGTTAACAGTGAGCCGATGGCTAAAAAAAAAAAAGACCCACAAATAATGACATACCCTAAGTGAAAACATCACAAAGACTGCCGTTCCTCACCTTGTGTGTCTGCTTTTATTACTCACGAGCCATAAACCTGAGACAAGCATGCTGCCAATGAAAGTATGAAAGCATAGGCAGATATTATCTCCTATATTTGTTCTAGGTTAGTGACCCAAAGCATTAAATCTAAAGTATCAACATATTAGCCAGACGACTGAAAATTTAAGGTGGAAGTCAGCTAGAAAAGCTTAAAAAAAGGTGCACACAAACAAAACCTCCAGTTACTTTCAATGGCTCCCCAATCGCCCGACAAATTGCGTCAAAATCGTGCAAACAAAATCGCGGGACGCCATTCGCCCAAAAGAAGTTCCCGTGATCCGGAATGCCTATGTGTGAATGGAGCCAAACACTCCCAGCACTCGGAGGACTGCCACAAAATCAAGTTATTGTGCGGATATTGAAGATCTTTAACTGGAACGCTCCAACAGTGCAGCTTTCCTCAGGTGAATTTAATAGACATCACAGGAGGGCACAAATGCCTAATGCATCACCACAAGATTCAATAGTAAAATGAACGAATCACCAAATCCATACTCACAAAAGAGGAGCAAATCTCAAAAGTTGTATCCGATCAAATCATGATCCAATGCTGGCATCAAGTTACCCTCAAGTGCATTACTATGTGCAAGCTGACGCATTTCTGGGGACACACACCCTTTCTCAGAACTATAGCAGGCAAGTATTGACCTAGGGCAGGTGTCTTCAAACTATGGCCCTCTAGTTCAGGAACTACAATTTCCATCATGCCCAGTCACGTCTGTGAATGTCAGAGTTTTGCAATGCCTCATGGGATGTGTAGTTCCGCAATAGCTGGAGAACCTTAGTTTGAGGATCCCTGACCTAGGGGTATAGTTGACCTGTAGAGGATTGTTTATTTATTGCTGTTAGGTTTCTGCAACAGAGAAGGTTTTTTTTTTTTTAATTCGTTATTTTAATTTTCAAGGAAATCGACACAACACTGCAAAACAATACCCTATTACATCATGTGGCTTGTAGTGTACAGCAGACACTATGTAGCTAACATAAACATACTAATAAGTATATCAAATGTAATCAACAGCACAAAGTACAGGATAATCAAAAAGTTTAGATTGTCAAATTCCCAGAGGTTTTTGCATTTTTATTTGTAAAGCAAGATTCCAGATTGTAGACCAAGCAGAGGTGCTAGGTGTACAAGAAAGAAATGGAGGGATAGTGGAAGCGTAGACGAGATGGCCAGAAAGTAGGGGCAGACAAAAAAAAAAAAAAAAAAACTACATAGTGGGGTGTACACCATCTCTAATAGGTCGCCCAAAGGACATACCAGACTATCAGTCTCCTGGAAGCTCTATTAAGTTTGGGAGGCGAGCGGGATCTGATCCCTATAGAAGAAGTATGGAGTTTAGATTTTCCAATCCTCTTGTTCCTTCAAGAGCATGGTTAACATTTTCCATGACCTGGATTTCTGCAATTCTTGCCCACCAATGAGCTACTGTAGCGGGACGTGTGCTTTTCCTTAATGCCAGGATTCATGCCTTAGCTGCCTGAATAGTAAGTTCCTGAATTACTTGTTGGATTATGGTGTATCGTTTAACAGATATGCTGCTGGATTCTTATTAAAGCAGTTGTATACTAAAAAAAAAAAAAAAAACCCTGCAAGACAAAGGCATAATGAGCTAGTATGCATCGCATACTAGCTCATTATAAAATACCTTAAAACGAAGCCCCGACACGGAACGCCGGACACCGCTGTGGAAGCAGACATGATCCCTCGGCGTCTCTTCTGGGTTCGGCGGCTCTGGCACTGTGAGTGGCTGGAGCTGCGATGACGTCACTCCCGCACATGCGCACGGGGGATTAACTTTCCGGCAACTTCCTGGCAAGGAACTCTGAAGCTCCGGCTGACCTTCAGAGCGCATGTGCCGCTAGCGTCAGCATGCAGTGCAAATATCTCCTAAACTGTGCAGGTTTAGGAGATATTAATTGTACCTACAGGTAAGCCTTATAGGCTTACCTGTAGGTAAAAGTCAACAAAAGGACTATACTACCGCTTTAAGGGCACTTTTATACGGGCTGTCCAATCGGGTCTGCCAGTCAGATTTTCAGGCGAACCTGATCGGACACTTTAGTCTCCCCTGTGGAGCGGCTGTTGTCAGCTGTGACATGTCCTCTGACTCTGCCTGTCAGATGTGCCCATTAGGGTCAATGGGAATGCCCTGCAGCTTTGAGACAAATGCTTTTTAATTTTTTATTATTTTAATGTAAAATCCCCAAAGGGGCTAAAAAAAAAAAAGCAGATATTCAGGAGGCGACCGGATCACCTTATAAAAAGCAGTAAAAGTGGCCATAAGGTTAAGTTGCTGCTATATTGTTCCAACTATGTATAAACTACCTTCCTCTGAAACATTAGGGAAATTAAGCATTTAGTTATGGCGGGTTTCTCAGAGGAATTAAAAAAAAAAAAATTAGGAAAGGAACCAGCCAAAGGTTTTGGTCCCCTGAATTTACTTTTTAATCTTGTATATTTTTAGTAAACTGGGAAAAACATAAAAGCCTTGCAGCAATTCATTGTAAAAATGATTACGTCTTCTCCTCAGAGATGTGATTGCGGGAAGAGAAAACTGAAATTTGGCACAAATGCCCAGACCTTAAAAAAAAAAAATGTGCCTTTAATGAAGCAAAAACAATGTGTCTCCGTTCCCTTTAGAGGATCCGCAAGTGTAATGAACCTCCGTGGATGCCTCCAGCTCTCTGTCACCCAAAACAAAAGACTTAGGCTCGGGTCACACTATTGCGATGCGGGAAGGCTGCGAATTCGCAGCCTTTTCCCGCATCGCACACGCACCCCCGGCAGTTCACACTGCCATATGCGATACGCTGGGGGTGTCAATGTAATCTTAACGACACCCCCAGTTTGATCGCATATCGCAGTGCGATCGTGCAGTTCGCACAGGATGGGATCGCACAAGTGTGAACCGCTGTGCGATCCGATCCTGATGCGGCTGCAAAAATGCCTCCTGTGCGTGTTTGCACCGGGTGCGATGCGAATTTAGCCATACAAACTGTATGGCTAAACTCGCACCGCACAGCTGATCGCATGTAATGTCGGAGCAGTGCGCTCCGACATTACATGCGAACCCGGCACTCGCATTAGTGTGAACCGGGTCTTAAGCTTGTCCTGTCTCCATGGTTGGTGATGTACGTACTGTCCTCTGACCTCTCAAAGCCTCAGTAAAATCAATTGGGTAATCTTCCTCTCATTACTGGAAGTTTACCTCAGTTTAAAGACAGTGGCTAGCAGAGTTTGGTGGACTGGCTTGTGAGAGAATTGGGGGGTTAGAGAAGTTCACACGAAAGGAGTGTTGATACGGCATAATAGAGAAATGAATGGAAAACAAGTGCTAGCCTGACAGAGGTTTTCGACCCAGACCAGAGCTTCCTATGACTCCACTACAGATGCATCTAATTCTATTTGGTAGTGATGACAGCATGTTTCTGCTGTTTCAATTCAGCCAGCACTGCTGCAAATTTAGGTGAACCTATAGGGAAAACTAGAAAACATTATTGTGCAGAGGATAGCTCGTTCTGATTTTTTTTTTTTTTTTTGGACCTGCCTAAAATTTGATATTTCTTTTCCTTGTAACCATGGCAGTAATATTTATTTTGCAGATACGATTCTGCAGCATTCTTATTTTCCTTATCCTCTGTATTCTGTCTTTTTTTATTTATTAAAGGACACCCACTTTCTCTTGTTTCACTATACCCTGCCACTGCGTTGGTAGGATTAAAGATCAAACAGGTTCTCAAGGATTCAGGTTGAGGAGCTCTATAGAATGTCTATGCTGAATTGAGAAACTGGTATTTTCAGTTTCTCTGGGGTTTGTATTTCCCGTATTGGGTTCTTGAGTCCAGAGAGTTCAAAGAGTCTGTGTGTAGCAAGGTTTCCAGGCCTGTGGCCTGATGTGGGTCTGCCATTAGAACCGGTACTCTCTCCAGCCCATGTGATCTGTGGCCCTGGGTGTGATAACTGAAGCAGCGACAACTCCAGTATCTTTGTTTGTGGTTTTTATTGTAGGGGAATGGGAAAAGGGAATGAGTGGGATACTCCTTGAGGCTTGAACTAATTACACGTGGGACTTTATTACTGAAAAATGCCCGTTGGCGCTTCCTTGACGCCAGCCAGCGCTCACTGAGTGAGAACACTCTGTATAACCGAAGAAGTGTTGAATCCTGACTTATAGTCCTGTAGATCGAAGACTGAGAACTGTAGAACTCCTGACACTGCTGTACTGTGGAAGTCACTAAATACAGGTCCCCCACTTGGTGCAGTTGAGTTAGTATCTTGTAGAACTCTGTGTAACTGTCGCTTTGCTGACACTCTCTGTACAATTCAGGGCCCAAACTGCCGGTGCCCCCTTTACAACTTCAGGGTCCTCAACCTAGGTACCCCCTTTACAGCTAGCTGACACTGGATCCCAGAACCTCTTCCGGAGTACCACCAGGGGCAATCCTCAGTACTCACGACCTGTGTAGGCTTTCCTGGGACTGGACCCCTCTCTCTCTCCCCAGGCCCTCGGCACTAAATTGAATGTGTCCATTCCTCTTTTAGTACCAGAAAAGTCTGACCTTTTCCCTTTTCTTTTTTTCTGTGCTATATATGGATGGGGTACCTTCTTATAGCCCCCCCCCCCCCTTTTTTTTTTTTTCTGTAAAATGATTCTGCTGCAAGACAATAGCTGTATGTTTGGGGTCAATTTCATTAATCTTCAGCGTAAAGAAGAACAAGGAGTCCTGGAAGTGATGGTTTGGCCCCCACAGAACCCTGATCTCAGTATTATGGAGTCTGTCTGGGATGACATGGAGACAGAAGGATTTGAGGCAGCCTACATCCACAGAAGATATGTGGCTACTTCTCCAAGATGTTTAGAACAACCTACCTGCTGAGTTCTTCAACAACTGTGTGCAAGTGTATCTAGAAGAATTGATGTTGATTTGAAGGCAAAGGGTGGTCACACCAAATTTTGATTTGATTTGGATTTCCCTTCTGTTTAGTTACTTTCCATTTTGTAAACTGATGAAAATTAACAATTAAAATATATATTTCTGAAAGCCTTCTTACTTTACAGTATTTCTTCACACCTGCCTAAAACTTTTGCACAGCACTGTATGTATAGCCAGCTTTACTCGGGGAGGGAGCAAATCAGCAGTACTTCAAGTGATACTAAAGGCTTTTTTTTTTTTTTTTTGCTTAAAAATATCAAACATGTTATACACCTGCTCTGTGTAATGGTTTTGCGGATCCTCCTCCTCTTTGGTCCCTCTTTGATGCTCCTGTCCCCTCCCTATTGAGTGCCCCCACAGCAAGCAGCTTGCTATGGGGGCACCTGAGCCAAGCCACAGCTCCGTGTTTCCATTCAGACAAAGCTGTGCATAGCCCCCCCCCTCTCTCTCACAGACTTTGACAGCAGCGGAAGCCAATGGCATTCCCTGCTGTCTCAGCCAATGAGAAGGGAGAGTCCCAGGCAGCCGACTCTCTCCTGCAACATTGCTGGATAGAGATGGTCTCAGTTAAGTATTAGGGGGGGGGGTGCTGTACACAAGAAGGTTTTTAGATCTTAATGCATGGAATGCATTAAAGTATAACTAAGGGCAAACCTTTTTTTTTTTTTGGATAGAGTAGAGATAAATTAGAGCACCTGCCAGTTTTTATTGCTGTCTGTGTACCCGTTAGAGAGATTTCACCAGTTTACCATTATCATTGAAAGTAAAAGAAAATCCCACATTTTGGTTTGTCCCCAAAAGAGTAATAGAGGGGAAATCTTCCAATGGGGACACTAGTTCTGGTGATCCCCAAGAGATTCCCTTAATTTGCAGAGATTTCCTCTCACTTCCTGATTGGCTATGGGACAGGAAGTGAAGGGAAATCTCCCCAATGGGAGAAAGATGGCAAAAATAAACCTTACAGGGTTAAAACTAGGGATGCACCGATCCAACTTTTTTGGTCCCGATACCGATATCTGGCGTTGTGAAATTGCCGATACCGGAACCGATCCGGAGCTACACACAAAGCATGCGGCTGCAGTACAGAGCAAAGCTGCTGCTTCATGTGTACGGCTCCTCCATTTACAGGCGGAGTGCATCTGTTATCACTCCACCTGTGAGCCGGACCCTATACAGGAGTAAGGGATGGCTGAGCCGTTACTCAGCAGAAACCGGATCGGCCCATGGATCGGTCAATGTTACCGATTCCCCAGATCCAGCTATAATGGCCATATCGGCGCCGATAACCGATCCGAATAGCGGATCGGTGCATCTTTAGTTTTAACCCTCCCTTACATCTCCTAAAAAAAAAAAAAAAGTTTTGCCTATAGTTTTACTTTAAGAGGAACTGCAGTCAAACACACATAATCCAAAAAAATACAACAGTATGTAGTTAACATTTTAAAGCGTTATTAGGACTTCGTATTGTTTGTAACCTAACTTTTTACCTGTCAAACTGCTCGTCTCTCGTTCGCCAGAATTCTTGTGCGAGCAGCCATGTTTACTGAGGGCAATTGAAGCCCTGGCCGCAGTTTTCCTGCAAAAGCCTGTGTTGCTCCAGCTCGATGGCCTGTGAAATCTCGGGCATGTGCAGTGCAGTGCCTCCTGGTCGCGAATGCGCACATAAGCAGATGTGTTCAGGTTACTATAGCAGTGCAGCCCTTTGTTTACATGCTGATATAATCGGGCCAGTTTGCTGCCGCTGCTATAGTAGCCACTAACCAGTACACATCGGATCAGAAGCGATCTGCATGCGTGACCGGGGAGGCATTGTACTCCGATCTCCGCCCTCATCCGGCCCCCTCCAGCCTATGTGCTTTTCTGTGACTTCCCTCCTCCACTCTTCCCATCCCCCCTCCTCGGCTTGCAAACTCATGAAAGTGAGAGAAGAAAAAAAAAGATACCTAAGGGCTCTTTCACACGGTCCCCCTCCGTAGGCGGATCCGTGCTACTCAGCGGGGATCGATCCGCGATCCCCGCTGAGCCGGCGGATGACAGCTCCGTCTCCGCTTGCAGTGCAGAGAGGGAGGTGTCGCAGCCCCCGCTGCTCTCTATGGGGGATCGGATGAGAGCGGACCGCCTGTCTGCTCTCATCCGATCCGATTCCTGGACGGATGGAAAAATAGGGTTTCCATCCGTCCGGATTTCACGGACAGGATCGGATGCGGATGGCAGCGGGTGTCAGCGGAGGTGTCTCCGCTGACACCCGCTGCCCCATAGAGCTGCATAGAGGATCCGATCAGATCCGCCTAAAAAACTGACAGGCGGATCTGATCGGACCGCCCGTGTGAAAGAGCCCTAAATCTATCCCGGGATTCAGCGTGACTGCTGTATAACGCGTCACTCGCTGAGGCGGATTTCAAGAACAAAAAGCGGAAGTAACAAATATAAGGTATTTACTGCTACTAAATAAATGTTTTACTTTCCAAAGCTAACACAGCAATGGCAGTAGATTTGATAGCATGAAAGATAAAAAAAAAATTACTGAAGGTCTGCTTTTAGGATAAAAAAAAACTTCTGCCTTTTTACAATCGCTTTCACTTTTTGGGAGAAATTCTGCTTTAAATATAAGACAGGCGGGAGAGTCTAATATCACTTTAAGTGAACAGAGATTCATAAGACTTTCTGTCATAAGCATTTCATCCGGCCTTTTATAAAAACTGTTCTACATTTATCTTTTTCTATGAGCACAGTTCTGTCCGGCAGTCTTCTTCCTAAGAATATTTTACTCCAATTAATGGTATTGTATCCTGCGCAGCCCGCTACACCTCCTGAGACCTATGCTTCTCGCTAAGCAGTTCTGAGTATTCTTTATTAATAAATCTCACCAAGTAGATGGCATGCACATTATTCCAGACATGAATGGAGTGTTGAATGAATAAAGAGCGCCGATGAATCTCTTTTCCCTTAATTTAATAAGTGTAAAGGTTTTTCTATTTTTAAAAGACATTCAGAACACCGGCTACGTCCTCTCGATACATCACTCTCTATCACAGCAGAGACATATTGCAAAGGAATGATCAGTCATCGTCTGGCTGTAGCTAGAGCATTGGAGTGATTTACCATCACCATTACCATACGAATTTACCATCAATGGCCGCTTCCTATTAGAAGATTATCAGTTTGGCATGAAATGAATGCCATTCAATGCCTGTTACTGGAAACGGAACATTCACTCGACTCAGTGCTGCAACAATGAAGAAATGCTATTAATATTTAAGGTTGAATATATGTTTTATTATTATTTTCAGGGAAAAACTCACAAGGACAGACATACAGTATGTATAAAACATTAGTGAGAGAAGGGTATTGTCCACAAATATCCAGGGACATCATAAAACAGAACTATAACAATTCTTCAAATACAACCCTAGGCAGTTGGTAAAACCACGTTCATCCATACAATTTTTGAGTAGAGTAGTGAAATGAGGAAAAAAGGTGATATACGCTCACCTGCCACTTAATTATGTACACCTTTCTAGTACCGGGTTGGCCTTTCTTTTGCCTCCAGAACTGTCTTCATTCTTCGTGGCATAGATTCAACAAGGTGGCGGAAACATTCCTCAGATTTTGGTCCAGAGTTACATGATAGCATCACACAGTTGCTGCAGTTTTGTCAGCTGCACATCCATGATGCCTTTCTCCTGTTCCACCACATCCCAAAGGTGCTCTATTGGATGAGATGTGGTGAGTGTGGAGGCCATTGGAGTACAGTGACCTCATTGTCATGTTCAAGGAACCAGTGGTGAGATGATTTGAGCTTTGTGACCTGCTGCTTTATCCTGCTGGAAGGAGCCATCAGAAGATGGGGACACTGTAGTCATAAAGGGATGGACATGGTCAGCAGCAATACTCAGGTGGGCCGTGGCAATTAAACTATTGGTACTGGGGGCCCACAGTGTGCCAAGAAAATAACCCCCTACACCATTACACCACCAGCCTGAACCATTGATACAAGGCGGGATGGATCCATTCTTTCATGTTTACGCTAAATTCTGACCCTACCATCTGAATGTCCCAGCTGAAATTGAGACTCATCAAACCAGGCAACATTTTTCCATTCTTCTATTGTCCAATTTTGGTGAGCCGAATTGTAGCCTCAGTTCTTAGATGGCAGAAGTGGCACCCAATGTGGTCTTCTGCTGCTGTTGGCCATCTGTTTCAAGGTTGGATGTGTTGTGCGTTCAGAGAAGGTATTCTGCATACCTTGGTTGTAACGAGTGGTTATTTGAGTTACTGTTGCCTTTCTATCATCTGGAACCAATCACCAATTTTTTAAAATACCCGGACCAACCTGTCTGGTACCAACAACTACGCCGCATTCCAAGTCACTTAAATCCCCTTTCTTCCCCATTCTAATGTTCGGTTTGAACTTCAGCAGGTTGTCTTCACCACGTCTAGATACCTAAATGCATTGAGTTGCTGCCATTTGATTGGCTGATTAGCAATTTGATTAGCAATTTGTGCTACCAAGCAATAGAACAGGTGCAGCTAATAAAGTGGGCGGTAAATGTAATTTTAGCAGGTGTCAGACTGTTGGAATGGATGTGCACCTCGCGATAGGGTAATGGAAATGTTAGGAAGGGAAAATCTCCGGGCTGAGTTCACACTGATGCGAGGATGGTTTCCCCACATCCAAGTCGCATGACGGGAGAGTGTGACTGGCTCTCAATGGAGCCGGTTCACACGCCTCCTGCGCGGCCATGGTCCGCACTGGAAAAAGGTCCTGCGTGTCTTCTGGTCCGTTTTCAGGTGCGAATTCAGCCAAAAATTTGTATCTGATTCACACCTAAAATGGAGAACAGGGACACACTGGAGCTACGAGCCGCAGCTAATGTGAACCCAGCCTTCATCTACATTGTATAACAGGTGCCCACATTGTGCCTTTTTTAAAGGCCAAGTCCAACTTTTACCAAAAAATAATAAAAAATGCACATACTGTGTATATGTGCAGGAAAAAAATGTGCTTTTATTGTTTGCATAGGGGCCTGCAAAGCAATGCACCCTCGATTAGTGATGACGAGTGTAATGCACAGGCTCCTGGGGCCTCTTCCTCCAGCTCTATGTCCGTACCGAAGTATGGGCTTTCAATTGGAAAGGTGGAGGAAGAGTCAATGGGACCATTAATGTGCTGATCACCACACTTGTTTTCCATTGAGAACTACGAGTCCCTCTGCCACAGTGGCAGATGGGACCGGGATGAAAAGATCCCCCAATATTGTTTATAATGGAGAGGGTGCTTTGGGGGGGACTAGGTCCCATAAATACAGGTGTAACATACTGAAAACAGTGGTTTCCTGAATTACACAAATAGTGGGGAACACTTCTTTATACAAGATAAAACAAAATTGAAAAAGTATACAGATTTTCAGTAGATAAGATTATCAATGGGCATACTGGTACTAGTTCAGCAACACTCCGCAAAACAGGGACATCCCTTAGGAAAGGGGGAACAACCCAGAATTAAGAATCTGTGTATAGTCCACTACTTTTTTTTTTTTTTTTTAATATATTCAAAATTTTATTGTTTTCAAAAAGTACAAAAGTAAAAAAGGGAGTACAAGACATTAGTTACAAAAAACAAAACAAAAACCCAAAACCGGTATTATATAACATACCACTAAAACGCTTGAGTATATTGAAAAGAGTGCAAATGCGTCTAAGTAACTTAAGCCCCGTGCACACGTAGCGATCGTCTGCCGAACGATCGGCCGTCTTTTGTCCGGTGCTGTCCTGTCGGCTGAAAAGTGCAAAAGACTGCACACGAATTTTGTCGGCCAGCAACAGCCGACTGCAGAAGTGATGTCGTGTGATGGTTAACTTTCCGTGTGTTTTTTCTTCTCTGAGCATGCCCAGTCTTGCTAATCTGCTGTTTGTCGGCCGAATTCTGTACTGACTGGCGAACAATCGGCCGTTCTGGTGACGGCCAACAAAAATTTTATAGCCTGCACACCCGATTCTGTTCGGCCGAAAAGTCGCTGTCGGTTGTCGGAAGCATCATACTAACAAGCCGACAATCGGCCGATTGTTCGGCGGCCGAATATTTACGGCGGACAATCGGTACGTGTGTACGGGGCTTCTGTAATAAGTCTGTCCTCGCATCCGCAGGACTGCTTATATTAAGTAGAACATTACAACAGTTTAGTAAAATAAAACCAACAATACAGAGATCCATTGGACAACCATTTTGCCAATAAAGCAAAACAGGTGACATATGACACTGAACACCTCTATAATAAAAGATAACGCAAACTAGAACTAAGGGGAAAAAAAAAAAAAAACTCATGGCAACAAACATAGGAAAAGCAAAAAAAAAAAAGGCAATAAAAAAAAAAAAAAAAAGTGGAAAACAAGTCTGCAGATTCGGTTCCGGGGAGACATGTACAGGAATGTACTAAATACAAAGAGTCTGCAGCTTTTACATGGTCACCAGGGTAGATTCATAACTGTTTGTAAATAGCCTTGGATCTGTACAGCATGAAGAACGCTCATTCTGCACAGATCCAAGGTTACTGAAAACTTTTATACCCACGCTATGAACAAAATACAACTAATAGATAATTTTCTGGACAGCTGCTGCTCACAAGTGTCATAAACTACTCAAAATACGAACCAATACCCAATCACAGTGCTATATGCCTACTGAACTAATAGTGCGACCAAACCATATTATAAAACCCAAACTATAACAAAACCTTCAATAAATAATTCCCGATTCTCTGTTTTATTAGTCCATGAATAACTGCTTGCGGACCGCGCACTGTAGTTTTACTGCTACAGTGCAGGCCGGCTGCACAGAATCCCCCTTTCTCATCGGCCTTTTTTCATCTATTCACCCATCCTACCCCCCCTCCACTTATGCTGGGGCTGTTTGGGTGGTCTGGTCCACCTCCTGGGGTGGGGGCAGGCCGCTATGCTTGGGATGGGGGCTGTGGGGGTGCACCGGCGGCACTATGCAAGGGGGGGGGGGTTTACCTGGTGGGGGCTCCTGTCAGGGCCCTCTGTTCTGCCTGGGTCTGTCCTTGAGGCCTAGGGATCCCTTCTGGGTCCCTGGGAGCCTCGTGGTGCTGCCATTTTGTTGTAGCATGTGGGTCATCTTAGTGGTCCTGGGCTGGCCTTGGCGGGCTTGGTACACCGATCAGGTGCTGCTGGTCGCCTATGTTCCTTGGAAGCTTCCTCTCAGAGAATCTGCTGTCTCAAGGACCAATGTTCTATCCTGCTTTACAGTCGCTGGCTTTGACAGCTTGGCTGTTGAACGGCAGGTAGAGGTTTATTGGAGTTGGTGATTCCTACGCTGTTAAAAGTTAGGAAATCTACTTCGTACGTGGAAGATGTTCAGTGTGTGGCTCTGATCTTAACCTTCCTTCAATGGGGGGGTTGAACAGAAATTGGCCTCGAGTACCATCAAGGGCCAGATGTCGACCTTGACGATCTTCTTCCAACGACCCTTTGCCACACACTCCCTGGTGCGTACCTTTCTTCAGGGTGTCCAACCTTTTGTTCCTCCAGTGCGTTCTCCGTTGCCCCCTTGGGACCTTAATTTGGGGCTTTCAGTCCTCCAGAAGCCTCCCTTTGAGAAACTTTGGGGGATTCCCTTGCTTACACTGTCTCAGAAGGTGGCTTTTTTGGTGGCTATAACCTCTGCGCACAGGGTGTCGGAACTGGCGGCATTATCCTGATGTTCACCTTACTTGGTGATTCACAGAGATAAGGTGATTCTTCGCCCCTGTGCTTCGTTCCTCTCCAAAGGTTGGCTGATTTTCATTTGAATGAAGACATTGTGTTGCCTTCCCTGTGTCCCAGGCCTAATATCCAAAGGAAATTGCCTTGCATGCCTTGGATGTGGTCCGGGCAATTAGGGTTTACCTGGCAGCTACGGAGTCTTTCAGGAAGTCAGACTCACGATTTGTGCTCACGGATTGACCTATGAAAGGGTTGTCTGCTTCCTCTGTGGTGATTTCCAGATGGATCAGACAGACGGTGATTCCGGCCTATTCCTTCAAGGGTCAGGTTCCTGCTTTCCCTGTCAAGGCACACTCTACTCGGGCGCTCAGTGCCTCCTGGGGCTTCCGTCATTAGGCGTCAGTGATGCAGGTTTGCAAGGCGGCCACCTGGTTGTCGATGCACACTTTCACAAAGTTCTATAAAGTGGATGTGCTGGCATCTGTAGATGCTTCTTTTGGCTGCAAGGTTTTGCAGGCTGCTGTTTTAGAGGACCTGATTCTCTTTGAGGGTGTATTTTTTTTTTTTCAGGTGTGCTCCAGTAGTTCTGGTTGAACTGTTGCCTGGTTGGCTACTGTTTAGCTTTGGGAATTTTTTGCTGTTCCCACCCCTCATGTTTTAGACTGCTTTGGGGTGTCCCAATGGTTAGGAAGATCAGGAGCTGTGCCCGTCAGTGAACGAAAGAGAAAATTGAATTTTTGACTCCATTTCTCTGATGTTCATTGACTGACACAGCCCCCCGCCCCCCCGTGGAGTTGTCATTTTTCTGACACTGCTTGTAACTAAACTGAGTACCCATAGCAGTGAGGGGGAGTATACCGCCTGGGACTGCCCATAGGCGTAGTCAGATTCTTTCTGCCTAGTCTTGTGTCCTACTGTAGGGGGCAGTATAACCCAATGGTTATTAATATCAGGAACTGCACCTGTCAATGAACATCAGAGAAATGGATTTTACGGTAAGTCAAAAATCCAATTTTTTTATTTTTTTCACAAATTCGTTTTGTTTTTTTTTGTTTTTTTTAGTTTATAGCGCAAAAAAAAACACCAAAAGAAAGTGCCTTTTGTGGGGAAAAAAATGTATATAAATTTAGTTTGCATGACACTGCAATTGACAGGTAAAGTAGCGCAGCACCATATAGCAAAAGGTGGCCTGGTCATGAGTGGGGGTAAGTCTTCTGGTGCTGAAGTGGATAATCTGCGTAGTGCAAGGAAAGTTCACACTTGTACTGGATAGGAGCTCCTGCTCCTCTGCCCCCGGTGCCCAATGCTCACCTCAGCCCAATAAGCATGTGCTTTTTTTTAAATGGTGTTTTGCTGCAATGAGGCTTAATGTTCAAAGCATAGACTCCTTTTATCTGGCATGTTAAATCTGAAGAGCTAAATCAAAGCTCCTCTGGGTGGAACGTGTCAGTGGAGTCTGCTGCTGGGTGTGCTATAAACAATACAATGGATTAATAAGACTCGGACCTGGAGTGCGCCATCCATCTTTTTAAATCACAATTACAGTCCATCCGGAAAATACTCACAGCGCTTCACTTTTTCCACATTTTGTTAAATTTGATTTAAGTTTTGATAGAATAAATTCATCAGTTTCCCTCAAAAATCTACAAACAACCCCCATAATGACCACGTGAAAGAAGTTTGTTTAAAATCTTTGCAAATTTATTAAAAATAAAAAATGAAAATATAATCACATGTACATAAGTATTCACAGCCTTTGCCATGACGCTCAAAATTGAGCTCAGGTGCATCCTGTTTCCACTGATTGTCCTTGAGATGTTTCTAACACTTGATTGGAGTCCACCTGTGGCAATTTCAGTTGATTTGACATGATTTGGAAAGGCACACTCCTGTCTATATAAGGTCCCACAGATAACAGTGCATATCTGAGCACAAGCCAAGCCATGAAGTCCAAGGAATTGTCTGTAGACCTCTAAGACAGGATTTTATGGAGGCACAGATCTGGGGAAGGGTACAGAAAAAATGTCTGCAGCATTGAAGGTACAATGAGCACAGTGGCCTCCATCATCTGTAACTGGAAGAAGTTTGGAAACGCCAGGTCCTTTGTCTGGGCAGCTTGCTCTAGGAAACTAAGCTATTGGGGGAGAAGGACCTTTAGTCAGGTGACCAAGAACCTGATGGTCACTCTGTTGGGAGAGATTAACCTTCCAGAAGAACAACCATCTCTGCAGCACTCCACCAATCAGGCCTATATGGTAGTGGCCAGACAGAGGCACACGTGTAAAAGGCACATGACAGCCCACCTGGAGTTTGCCAAAAGGCACCTGAAGGACTCTCCGAGCATGAGAAACAAAATTCTCTGATCTGATGAAACAAACATTGAAATTCTGAATGACCAGCCTCATGTCAGGGGGAAACCAGGCACCTTTCATCACCTGGCTAATACCATCCCTCTAGTGAAGCAGTCTACGGGACAGCTCTGTGAATGTCCTTGAGTGGCCCAGCCAGAGCCCAGACTTGAACCCAATTGAACATCTCTGGAGAGATGAAAATGGCTGTGCACCGACGCTCCCCATCCAACCTGATGGAGCTTGACAGGTCCTGCAAAGAAGAATGGGAGAAACTGCCCACAAATAGGTGTGCCAAGCTTGTAGCATCATACTCAAAAAGACTTGAAATTGCTGTGGATACACTCACGTCAAAGACTAAATATTAGAATAAGTGATTATCCCCGTGGAGCTGCTGCAAATCGGCTATTCCACAGCAAATGTGACAGATCTTCTTAAGGAATATTGATTTATGGTTCGTGTGTGTGTGTATATTATATTTTTTTTTCCTTTATTTATTTATATATATATATATATATATATATATATATATATATATATCTATCTATGTGTGTGTATGTATGTGTATATATATATATATATATATATATATATATATATATAAAAATTTGTATGTGTGTATATGTATATGTATATATATATATATATATATATATATATATATATATATATATATATATATATATATATATATATATATATATATATATATATAATGCGTTTTATTATTTATTTATTTTATATTTTTTCTATGAGCACAATTGTTTTAAGGGGTTAAATCTTTTTTCTTTACTTTTTTTGTTCCCTTGCATGAGCTATATATATATATATATATATATATATATATATATATATATATATATATATAGTGGGGATCGAAAGTTTGGGCACCCCAGGTAAAAATTTGTATTAATGTGCATAAAGAAGCCAAGGAAAGATGGAAAAATCTCCAAAAGGCATCAAATTACAGTTTAGACATTCTTATAATATGTCAACAAAAGTTAGATTTTATTTCCATCATTTACACTTTCAAAATAACAGAAAACAAAAAAATGGCGTCTGCAAAAGTTTGGGCACCCTGCAGAGTTAATATCTTGTACTGCCCCCTTTGGCAAGTATCACAGCTTGTAAACGCGTTTTGTAGCCAGCCAAGAGTCTTTCAATTCTTGTTTGAGGTATCTTTGCCCATTCTTCTTTACTAAAGTATTCTAGTTCTTTGGGATTTCTGGGCTGTCTGTCACGCACTGCTCTTTTAAGGTCTATCCATAGATTTTCAATTATGTTGAGGTCAGGAGATTGTGAAGGCCATGGCAAAACCTTCAGTTTACACCTCTTGATGTAATCCCCTGTGGATTTTGAGGTGTGTTTAGGATCATTATCCATTTTGTAGAAGCCATCCTCCCTTTAACTTCAGCTTTTTCACAGATGGCATCAAGTTACCATCCAAAATTTGCTGAAATTTTATTGAATCTATTTTTCCTTCTACTTGTGAGATGTTCCCTGTGCCACTGGCTGCAATACAACCCCAAAGCATGATTGATCCACCCCCATGCTTAACAGTTGGACAGAGGTTCTTTTCATTAAATTCTGTGCCCCTTCTTCTCCAAACGTACCTTTACTCATTCCAGCCAAAAAGTTCAATTTTAACCTCATCGGTCCACAGAACTTGTTTCCAAAATGCGTCAGGCTTGTCTATATGTTCATTTGCAAAGTTCAAACGCTGATTTTTGTGGTGAGGACGTAGAAGAGGTTTTCTTCTGATGACTCTTCCATGAAGACCATATTTGTACAAGTATCTCTTTATAGTGGAATAGTATACCACAACTCCAGTGTCTGCCAGATCTTTCTGGAGGGATCGTGCAGTCAAACGTGGGTTTTGAATTGTTTTTCTCACAATCCTGCGAGCTGTTCTGTCTGATATTTTTCTTGGTCTTCCAGATCTTGCTTTAACTTCCACTGTTCCTGATGACTGCCATTTCTTAATTACATTCCAAACAGAGGATATTGACATCTGAAAACACTTTGCTATCTTCTTATAGCCTTCTCCAGCTTTGTGAGCGTCAACTATTTTCAGTTTTCTAGAAGATCCCATGGTGCTGATTGTTGGGGCAAGGTCAGATGAGTCTGGGCATTTAAAACCTTTGAGATTAACATCACCTGGTCTTCCCAGACGATGATTGAGAACAATCCATGACACTAGCAGGTCTCAGCCTTGCAAAGGGGGCAGTGCATGCTATAAATTCTGCAGGGTGCCCAAACTTTTGCAGATGCCATTTTTTTGTTTTCTGTAATTTTGAAAGTGTCAATGATGGAAATAAAATCTAACTTTTGTTGACATATTATAAGAATGTCTAATCTGTAATCTGATGCCTTTTGGAGATTTCCATCTTTCCTTGGCTTCTTTATGCACATTAATACAAATTTTTACCTGGGGTGCCCAAACTTTCGATCCCCACTGTGTGTGTGTGTGTGTGTGTGTGTGTGTGTATATATATATATATATATATGTATATATATTATTATTAGCATGTATTACATTAGATATAAAGAGTCATTGGTGCATTTGTTGTGGAAAAGTTAGCACTGTTGTCTGTTACATAATTATTATTTTTTTAGTTTACCATTATAAGCACATATTGCAATTGATGTAAAGAGTGTGGGAGATTATTGGATTGTTGCACATTTGTTGGGGAATAGTTAGCGCTGCTGACCGCACTACATCAAAAAGACTTGAGTCTGTAATTGGTGCCAAAGGTGCCTCAACAAAGTAATAATTTATGTACATGGGATTTTCTTTATTATATTTCATAAATTTGCAAAGATTTCAACTATCTTTTTTCACGTTGTCATTATGGGGTATTTTTTTTTGTAAAACTCCAGTTCTCTTGACCTTCTGAAAATGTCATGCTGCCCCCCTGGTTTTAATACTGCTATGCAACTGGGTTAACCTGTGCCTGTAAAAAAGCTCAAACTTTTTGACCTATGGTCTTCAGCGCAAAAAATAAAAAGCCTGAATATATTTTTCATTGCCAGCACTAGGGAAGACTTGAAACATAATCATTAAACTCCAAATACATTTATCAACCTAGCCTTTCTTCTCCTCCAACGCTTAAACATCCATCAGGCATGTTTATCGTTGGACTCGGCAGAGAAAAGCTCTCTGCACAGAGACTCTATATTGTCAGCCATGGCCCTGTGATTACCATCATTGCAGATTAAAGTGCTCCGCAGTCTATTAATGGGGGGGGGGACCTGCGTCTGACGAACACGCCAATATTTTTAGCCCAGCAGGAAGCTGAACTCAGTAGCATTATTACTGAAATCCAGGAAAGGAAAAAAGTCACTCAATTTTTGAAGTAGATATAGTGCACCTGTTACCATGCCGGCTGATAGCGGAATGTACTTTCCACCAAATGTTTTATTCATTTTTACCTTCTGACGCACGTCTCACAGCGGAAGATTTAATCAATATCGATGGTTGTATTGAGAGCTTTAAAAACTGTTTTTCAATATTTTTTTTTTTTTTTGTGCATTGATTTACTGTTTAGGGGATGAAGGTATCAAACGGTCTCTTCTGGAATAAAATAGGTTTATTGTGACTGGTAATGGGGAAAGGATTGTTCTCTGGATGTGGGTACCTGAAACCTTTTACTGTTCTCTGCTCTCATTGTCTAACGCTGGTTCTGTGCCTTTATTCCTTTTTCTATTCTTTTATCTTTTTTGTTCATCTCTCTCTACCGCAGAGGCTAGGTTCACACTACTGCAATCTGATTTTGATAAGATATTCAGTGTGATTTATGTAGTGCAGCTTGACAGCGGTTTGCATATTCAATGGGGAATTGCACCAAAGTCGTACAGAAACCTCTTTCAAAATCGTGCTGTGGCGGGTTGCGTTGATGTGAATGGGCGCCATTGGAAACAATGTGATTTTCTATTGTCAAGTTGCATCTGAAATTGTACTAGTGTGAACGGAGCCAAAAGGCCCGTACACACGTGCAGATTGTCGGCCGAAAAGCTTCGGCCGACGACCGATTGGCCGATTGTATGCTTGTTAGTATGATGCTTCCGACAGCCGACAGCGCACTTTCGGCCGAACAGAATCTGTCGTGCAAGCATTAAAATTTTTCTATGCCGACATCAGAGCGGCCGATTGTTCGCCAGTCAGTACAGAATTCCGCCGACAGACAGATTTGCAAGACTGGGCATGCTCAGAAAAGAAAAAACACAGGGAAAGTTAACCATCACATGACATCACTTCTGCAGTCGGCTGTAGTCGGCGGACAAAATTCTTGTGCAGTCTTTTGCACTTTTCAACAGACACGACAGCCCGGGGACAAAAGACGGCCGATCGTTCGGCCGACGATCTGCACGTGTGTACGAGGCATTAGTCTCCCTCTTGCTCGTTCTCTGTCTCCTCCTCTCGTTCTCTGTCTCCTCCTCTCGTTCTCTGTCTCCTCCTCTCGTTCTCTGTCTCCTCCTCTCGTTCTCTGTCCTCTTCTCCTCTCGTTCTCTGTCCTCTTCTCCTCTCGTTCTCTGTCCTCTTCTCCTCTCGTTCTCTGTCCTCTTCTCCTCTCGTTCTCTGTCCTCTTCTCCTCTCGTTCTCTGTCCTCTTCTCCTCTCGTTCTCTGTCCTCTTCTCCTCTCGTTCTCTGTCCTCTTCTCCTCTCGTTCTCTGTCCTCTTCTCCTCTCGTTCTCTGTCCTCTTCTCCTCTCGTTCTCTGTCCTCTTCTCCTCTCGTTCTCTGTCCTCTTCTCCTCTCTTTCTCTCTGTCTCTCTCTGTCTCTGTCTCTTTCTCTCTGTCTCTCTCTGTCTCTGTCTCTTTCTCTCTCTCTCTCTGTCTCTTTCTCTCTCTCTCTGTCTCTTTCTCTCTCTCTCTGTCTTTCTCTCTCTCTCTGTCTTTCTCTCTCTCTCTGTCTCTTTCTCTCTCTCTCTGTCTCTTTCTCTCTTTCTATGTCTCTCTTTCTCTCTTTCTATGTCTCTCTTTCTCTCTCTCTCTCTCTCTCTCTCTCTTTCTCCTCCTCCTCCTCTCTCCAGCGGACCACAAATCCTTGCTTACTCCATCCAAAAGTTTTGGCTATACATTCATGTTAAAGCATAACTACCTTTTTTTTTGGAAAGAGTGGAAAGGGATTAGAACCCCAGTCAGCTTTTTTTGCTGCCTGTTTCCCTGTGTGGGAGATTCACCCTCTATCTTGTTTACTGTGATCACCGAAAGTGAAAGAATCCCAAATTTTGAGTTGTCACCAGAACAGGAATAGAGGAGAAATCTTCCAATGGGGACACACTTGGACTCCTTCACTTTGGAAGGATTTCCTTTCGGTTCCTGGTTTAGCTTATGGCACAGGAAGTGAAGGGAAACCTACCCAGTGGGACACAGATTAGAAAAAACCTGACAGGGTTCATAACCCCCCCCCCCATCCCCTCTTTAGTAAATCCAAAATGAAGGAATATGTTTTGCATTTAGTTCTATCTTTGGCTTTGCATGGAAGGAAGGCTGTAATGGTTTTGTATCTTTTATTCCAGTTTTTTTTAGATTTATATATATATTTTTTTTTTCATAAGTTGTGTTATATATCTGATTGATTTGTCTGGGTTTGTGATGGTTTGCTATATGAAGAAGTGATAATGAGCCTGTTTCGGGCTAATGGTAGCAACATATTTTTAGGATGAATAAATCTTATCTGGTATCTTTGGCCAGCTTTAGAGAGGACCCCTTTAAATGTAGTTTTCCTTTACTGCAGGGCACGTATGTCAAACATAAGGCCCGCAGGCCGAATGTGGCCCTCCAGGCCTTGTCATGTGGCCCTCCAGGCCTAGTCATGTGGCCCTCACACTCAGTTTTGCAGCCAGAACATGTCCAAAACTCCATTCCACCACCTCTGGCTCTCATTTTCCGCTCCTATTCCAGGCTGTCACTTGTAAATACAGAAGCCACCTGTGTTTACAAAGAACAGCTTTGGTGACAGGTAATTGAAAGATTTGAAGAAGCTTTATTTGAGGGGGGGGGGGGCGGGGTTGGGGTTACAAACTCAGTGCACCCCTAAACCCTACACTCTGTTCACAGCACACCCCTGAATGCTGCACTCTGTACATAAACCACCCCTGCACCCTACACTCTGTAGCGCACTCCTAATCCTTGTACTCTGTACGTAGCCTAGTCCTGAACTCTGCCCTCTGTACATAACGCCCTCCTGAGCTCTGCCCTCTGTACATAACGCCCTCCTGAGCTCTGCCCTCTGTACATAACGCCCTCCTGAGCTCTGCCCTCTGTACATAACGCCCTCCTGAGCTCTGCCCTCTGTACATAACGCCCTCCTGAGCTCTGCCCTCTGTACATAACGCCCTCCTGAGCTCTGCCCTCTGTACATAACGCCCTCCTGAGCTCTGCCCTCTGTACGTAACGCCCTCCTGAGCTCTGCCCTCTGTACGTAACGCCCTCCTGAACACTGCCCTCTGTACGTAACGCCCTCCTGAACTCTGCACTCTGTACGTAATGCCCTCCTAAACTCTGTACCTAACGCCCTCCTGAACTCTGCACTCTGTACGTAACGCCCTCCTGAACTCTGCACTCTACACTCTGTAGCGCACTCCTAATCCTTGTACTCTGTACGTAGCATAGTCCTGAACTCTGCCCTCTGTACGGAACGCCCTCCTGAACTCTGCCCTCTGTACGGAACGCCCTCCTGAACTCTGCCCTCTGTACGGAACGCCCTCCTGAACTCTGCCCTCTGTACGGAACGCCCTCCTGAACTCTGCCCTCTGTACGGAACGCCCTCCTGAACTCTGCCCTCTGTACGGAACGCCCTCCTGAACTCTGCCCTCTGTACGGAACGCCCTCCTGAACTCTGCCCTCTGTACGGAACGCCCTCCTGAACTCTGCCCTCTGTACGGAACGCCCTCCTGAACTCTGCCCTCTGTACGGAACGCCCTCCTGAACTCTGCCCTCTGTACGGAACGCCCTCCTGAACTCTGCCCTCTGTACGGAACGCCCTCCTGAACTCTGCCCTCTGTACGGAACGCCCTCCTGAACTCTGCCCTCTGTACGGAACGCCCTCCTGAACTCTGCCCTCTGTACGGAACGCCCTCCTGAACTCTGCCCTCTGTACGGAACGCCCTCCTGAACTCTGCCCTCTGTACGGAACGCCCTCCTGAACTCTGCCCTCTGTACGGAACGCCCTCCTGAACTCTGCCCTCTGTACGTAACGCCCTCCTGAACTCTGCCCTCTGTACGCAATGCCCTCCTGAACTCTGCACTCTGTACGTAACGCCCTCCTGAACTCTGCACTCTGTGCATAGCCCGCCCCAGATACAACCCTCCCTTTAAGGGCAACCCTACTACTGATGCGGCCCACAATGTAACTGAGTTTGACACACCTGCTGTAGGGTGACCACTTCAGAATAGAAGATTATACATGTGCGTTTATGATGAAGATTAAATATGTTCCATTATTAAATATATAAAATCTGTTTCTTCTTTCAGGAAGCATCTGTCCGAACACACGGACTCTTCTTCGTCATCTTTGCAGAATCCTTTGAAAGACAAACCCCCTGCTGCCAGATCCCAGGGATGCGCCAGGAAGAAGGGGGGGAAATTGATGGAAAAGTTCCTAGTGAAAAATACAGAGACATCCAAGAGAATGTTAGACACCTCCATCGAGGAATCCTTGGGCTCCAGCCGGCCTGCTGAGCTCATCTCTGCTAAGAAAATCAAGCAGGAGGTTGAGGAGTCTGTAGCCGAGTCTTCTACCATACAGGAACCATCTACATCTGTCCTTAAAGTCTCTGTAAAGGGTAAATGTCTTTGTAGACTTTTTTTTTTTTTTCCTCCAACCATATTTTATAGCCTGTAGGATTACCTGCTGAGTGTGAACAAGAGTGGTCTGTCCACCCAAAACTGATAGGCACACTTACATCCTCCAGATCACAATTATCTCTGCTTCTATGCTCAGGGATTTCTGGCGAGGTTCTGGGCTCGGCGGTCTCTGGGAGGTTCTGGGCTCGGGGATCTCTGGCGGGTTCTGCGCTCGGGGATCTCTGGCAGGTTCTGCGCTCGGGGATCTATCTACTTCATAGCCCCCCCCCCCCCCCTTTACATCATAATCTCTTGCTGTAGGACTAGGGCTGGCCCACATTGCAGCAGCCAGTCACACCTTGTTAGCTTGAAAAGTTGGGCAGTTCCTGCTCTCCATCTAGACCTGTAGCACCTCCTGCCCTCTGTCCTGCTATGAAGATGACAGCAGAGGTAGTTCAGCAATGGCAGCAGCAAGGGGGAGCAGATGACACACAGGCAGCTGAATGGCGTGGCCGCGGCATTCCGAACAGGGCTGTCACTCAGTCCGGGTCCAGACTGCAGTCTGCCTATTTAGTCATGCCTGCCCTACATTAAATTGACCCCTTCCCCTTTATCAGTCAAATCTTAAAAAAAAAGTTTGCTTAGATGTAAACTTTAAGCAGACCTTCTTCAGACCGATATAAAAGACGCAAATGAATGCAGCTTTGTATTCAATAATATATCATTAGTTTCATTGTAGCTATCTGAATTTAACTTTATCAGTCTCTTGCAGTCCTTGCGCAGCAGAGCTTAGACTTCTAGATGAAGAATCAGTACAAGGAGCCAACCAGTTTCACTGCAGAGCTCATGTGCTAACAAGGAGCATACCAAAAAAAGGGGCGAGGAAAGTAACAATGTGCCTTCTCCCACGACACAGCGCTTGCTAAAGATGAGTGCTCTGAAATTAACATTTGCAAAATTATGGGTATTAGGATATAAGTGCTTTAACACAATGGTAGTGGGTGCAGAACTAGCCTATAAATGACACCCAAATATAGGATTGAATAGATGTGAAAACACCTCTGTGTAAATAAAGTGCAGTGGCTATACTATAAATGGTATTTAGCAAGCGCTGTGTTGCGGGAGAAGGCACATTGTTACTTTCCTCCCCTTTTTTTGGTTTACTATTTGGCCTTAGCAGGCTGGGCCACTGCAGCTGCTTAAACTTAGAAACCAATTTTTAAGATTTTCAGAAAAAAACGTTTTTTAAAAATCCCTTCATATCTTTATATACTTAAAATCTTTATCTCTAGTAGTATCAACACCCAATATATTTACTTGTCTGCTGATGGGTGATTTCTTATTATTTTTCTAAAAAGGAGCATGTTGATAGGAGAGCAGAATGAGAGCTGAGCTAATCAATCTGCTGCTTCTCATTTCACCAGTGGCGGCCCGTCCATCAGGGGCGCTGCCCCCCCTATCCATGCGTCCGGCCCCCTAATCTACATGCAGGGCGCCGGACGCATGGATTCCAATGGGGGATTTTTTTTTTTTGAAGCATGTGATTAAAGTCAGAGGCTCTAATAGGCTTCAAAAAAGGGTGGGCTCGGGGTGCAGAGCACTGCGCCCTGAGCCCACCCAGTTGTGTGACAATAGCGAATTAATATTCGCTATTGCCACACTGATTCTCCTCTCGCCCAATCGGGAAGCAGATCCTGAGACCTGTTTCCTGATTGGCCGAAAGGAGAAGGCATCCTATTGGCCAAGGAGGGAGGAGACAGCCGCCGAGAGGGGACATGGGGACTGAGGGGGGAAGCCGCCGCCTGTTATTCCCGGCAAGGTAAGTAAACTGGCGTGGGGGGTCTAGGTCCATCTGCCGCTGGAGTAATTGGAGGAGGGTCTGTCTGCCGCCGGAGTGATTGGGGGGGGGGGGGTCTGTCTGCAACCCCCCCGACTAATGGAGCACCAGCCACCACTGCATTTCAGTGTCCAATCACAGGCTGGGGGACGGACAATACCTGTAAGTGTTACTTAACTGCAGCAAGAAAATCAGGTCTTCTGCTGCACAGGGCTGTGCTTTGTGGCAAAGAACTGGACAGACAGAATTACCATTTCTGTGGCAGGTAAAACATCTCCCATGTTTATGTATTTAACTATTTGCTCTGGTTCTGGTTCAATAGATTTGACTTTGAACAGAAGGAAGTTGCTTTTTGGGCTCTGAAGGATTGTTTCTCTGTACACATTATTTGAACTATCTAATCTGTGCAACACTCCAAGCGTGTTTTATATCCCCATCCCAGTGCTGAAATGTATTCTTTTATGCGGATTTGCTGCAACCGCAAAACCCCACTTACATTTCGTCCTTTTATAGAATGTTAAACCAGAGTTTTTTGTGCCTAGCCATTTTCTTTATTACAGCATCTTGCTGGACTCTATTTTAAAAAAATGACCTTTAAATAAAAACTTAGACTAATGCATATCGAACCGCTAGGAATTTATAATAAAAGTTTCAGCCTTTCATGGCAAAGTGCTGTGCTTTTTTATGATCCATTATTCATTTGCTGATCTGCACAGCTATTTTCACCATTTGTTCAATTTATTTTATTGTAATATTGAATCTTTTCATTCAGCATCTTTGTTTATTGAATTGGCACAAAGAGACCCACTTTCTTTTTTTCACCGTTTTTAATATACGGGGATCTTCAGTTCCCTCCCAACATATGACCTTGATAAATATAGACCGATAAGTAGCACTAGTCATTACACATGACAAAATGGGTAAAAGTCTATAAAGAATGCAGTGCTTCAGGATGCAGGTTATAGGATTGGCGTATTCTCCACCCAGGTGTTTCACAAAGAGTAAATGTGACAGACCCAGCCACCAAACACTGACTCTTACCAGATGGTTACAGGAATACGGCAGTAAGCGGTTAAGGGACCGCTACAACCCCTTCACAGGAACCAGGCACCACAACGATATCCTCTGTATATTCACAGCCTCCAGTCAGGAAACAGTTACAGGAAACCGTATAACATGTAAGAGCCCGATCCTTCCACGGTGACTCGATGGACCAGCAACCTCATGCAAATGGGGAAACACCAAAAAGGAACGGCCCATAGTGCATTATCATCAATGAAAACTTTTATTCAAAAGACAACTAGGGTATGCACTCACCCAATAAGCAAAAGTAAAAGCATGTAACATGTGCTTTGGACAGCATTCCTCTGGTGATAACCGAGAAAATGGCTGACCTCCAACTTCCGGGTGTGACGTAGGTGACGCTTGGCTAACTCCTCCCAATGCGTTTCTTCATTACGACGTCTTCAATATGACCTTGATACCCAGCTCCATACACTCTGCCTTACCTTCCCTTCTTGCACGGTTATACCGGCTCCTCTTAAGCACTGAAATGGCTTACTCTGATTTCACTGAACACTGTGAGCTTCTCACAATGTGCATTAGAAGCTACAGCAAGTCAGATAAAACCCGCCTCAATTCCAGGCTGCAGGGCGTCCAGCATCACCAACCACTTTACTCCCTCAGCCTGTCTCTGGCCGCCCCTTTAATTTACTGGATTTCCATTCTTCAGTACATGTAAAACCAATTTGCTTGCCAAAGGACTTAAAACCTGAATTTTGTGATCCAGATACATCTGCCAGATGGCACAGCCAGGTCAAGTGACCATAGTTTTGTATCCACTGCAGTTAAGCAGCAATGCAGCTTGGACACAAACAAACCCACCCTCCACTTGCTGATTGGACAGTAAGGAATCATTCACATATGCTGTGGTCTTTGAAGCGTTATCCACATTCGAATTTAAGTTGTTGCATCACCTCCTCTCCTCCTGCTTTAACCCCTTGAACCCTGCACCAGCACACCACAGCTATTTGCTTTGACTTGGTTGCAGGGAGCTTGCTGAGTGTCCCCATTCACCCTAATGGGTTGTGCTTGATACAAGGTGCAATTCCTGCTGTGGCTGTAAAGCGGAGCATTACGGCCGAGGCATGTGCACACCCCCAGCTGCTGCCGCCTCTGCCAAAAATAGTGGGACTATAAAAATGCAGCTGAATAGTGTGAATGAGCTCTAAAAGAGCATCACCAGCCTGATGGAAGTCCTCTCCCAGTGTTAGGCTGCCAGTCCAGAAGAGCCAGCTAGTTTTTATTTTGGATTGAATATATACCAGAAATTAGTGGTGCTTTTCATCTGACCGGAGTGTACTTTTAGGCTCCTTTCACACGAACGATCTGATCGGTTCCTCCATGCATCCCTATGGGGCAGCGGATGTCAGCGGAGACATGTCCGCTGACACCCACTGCCATCCGCATCCGATCCTGTCCGTGAAATCCGGACGGATGGAAACCCTATTTTCCATCCGTCCAGGGGATCGGATGAGAGCGGACAGGCAGTCCGCTCTCATCCAATTCCCCATAGAGAGCAGCAGGGCTCTGACAGTGCGGAGAGGGAGCTGTCGTCCGCTGATCCCCGCTAAGCAGAGAACGGACCGCAGCACGCAGCGGACCGTGTGAAAGAAGCCTTAAGGTGAATGTGTCAGCAACATATTCTCTACACAAGAGGGCACTACAAAGTATCCCTATTCTAGTGCTTCATTAACCACTTCTGGACCGGAAGGATTTACCCCCTTAATGACCAGGCCATTTTTTGCGTTTTGGCGCTGCAATATTTTAACTGACAACTGCACAGTCGTGCAACGCTGTACCCAAATAAAACTGACCTTTTTTTTTTTTTTTTTTTTTTTTTTTTTTCCCCCACAAACAGGGCTTTATTTTGGTGGTATTTGATCACCTCTGCGGTTTTTTGATTATGCGCTATGAACAAAAAAGCGACAATTTTGAAAAAAGCTGTATTTTTCACTTTCTGCTATAAAACATTTCCAATATAAAAAATGTAAAAATCTAATTTTTTCATCATTTTTGGCCAATTTTTTATTTTGCCACATATTTTTGGAAAAAAAAAATACCAATAAGTGTATTTTAATTGGTTTGCGCAAAAGTTATCGCGTCTTCAAATTAGGGGAAAGATTTATGCCATATTTATTTTTACTAGTATTGGCGGCGATCAGCAATTTTTAGCGGGACTGCAACATTGTGGCGGACAGATCGGACCCCTAACTGACATTTTTGGGGGGATCAGTGACATTACTACAGTAATCAGTGCTAAAAATTTGCACTTGTACTGTAATAATGACACTGGCAGGGAATGGGTTAACACTAGGGGAGATCAAAGGGATAAATGTGTACCTAGTGGGTGATTGTGTGTGGGGGCCAGACTTGGTAGATGGAAACAGGGCTCCTGTGTTCCGAAATAACAGGAACACAGGAGCCCTGTTTCAATCAGCCGGGTTACCGTTGGCCATCGCAGCCTCCAGACCCGCTGCAGAGCTAGAGAGCGGGCGTGCAATCACACCCGAGACCGGCTCCTGCGTGGTTTCCCCCAATGCTCCTGTGTGAACCCAGGCTTGTCATAATGATTTCAGCCTGGATTCACACAGGAGCAGCGCGGGAATCCGCATGTGATTCGGACAGGAATCACACTGCATTCCTGCTCAAATTGAATGCGATTCTTTGCAGTGCAATTTACGCCCATTCATTTCTCAGTATGTACCGGTATGGGTGCATCCATAATAAACACCATAAAAGACAGTTGGCCACTAACATAAAGCAAGGAACTGTAGCACCTAGAAAGCCTGAAAGGGCAGAGCTGTCCGCTATTAGAGGAAGTCGCTGTAGCAGGCAGACATTGCAGGTATAAAGGAAAATCAAAAGCAGCATCTGAACTCCAGAATGATGTCATGCCAGTGGGCCTGGCTACGCGTTTCTAATTTCATTGAATGAAAGAGGTGGGCCAGAGACAGGCTGGATGGATGACCTCCAGCCAGAAAATGCAGCTAGTTCTGACATGCCACAAATTCTAATGCACATTATGAGAAGCTCACAGTGTGCAGTGCAATCCGAGTAAGCCATTTCAGTCTAGGAGAGGAAGCCGGTACAACTGTGCAAGACTGAAGGGGAAGGCTGCAGTTCAGCTTTAACCTCTTTACGACCGCCCGCCGCAGATATACTGCGGCAGGCAGCTGCTCCCAGGCGTATCGCCATACATGTACGGCGATCGCTTTCAGGAAGCTAGGGGGCAAGCACGTGCCAGCAGCGGCGCGCCCCCCCCTCGTCAGAGGGAAAGCCAATGCATCGGGCAGACGGCTCTGATTGCCGCCTGACACCCGCGATCGTTCCCCGCTGAGAGAGAACATTTAGCTGTTGTATACACAGCTGACCGTTTTTCTCCCTGGAATGATCATAGAGCCCATGTGATCCTTCTATATAGGATCACATGTCTTTATGGTCATTTCAGAAGGCACGCCCCCCCACAGTTAGAATCACTCCCCTCGGCTCACATTTAACCTCTTGATCACCCATGTTAACACCTTCCCTGCCAGTGTCATTATTACAGTAACGGTGCATATTTTTAGCATTGATTACTGTAGTAATGTCACTGGTCCCCCCCAAAAGTGTCAAAAATGTCAGTTAGGGGTCCGATCTGTCTGGTGCAACGTCGCAGTCCCGCAATTTGCCGGCATTATTAGTGAAAAAAAAACCACTAAAAATTACATAAATCTTTCCCGTAGTTAGTAGACGCGATAACTTTCGCGCAAACCAATCAAAATACGCTTTTTTTTTTTACCAAAAGTATGTAGCAGAAAACAAATTGGCCTAAAATGTTAAATTTCATTTTTACCTTTTTTTTTTTTTTTTTTTTTTTTTTGGGAATGTCATATAGTACAATGTGAAAAATGTTTTTTTTTTTTTTCACTCTTTTTTCTTTGTTTATAGCGCAAAAAAAATCGCACAGATGATAAAATACCACCAAAAGAAAGCTCTATTTGTGGGAAAAAAAGACTTCAATTTTATTTGGATACAGTGTCGCACGACAGCGCAATTGTCAGTTAAAGTAACACAGTGCTGAATCGCAAAATAGGGCCTGGTCAGGAAGGGGGCAAATCCTTCTGGTCTTAAAGTGGTTAAGCAGGGATGCTAATCACATTCCCTTATATAGAAGGAGAGTATATTCATCTGTGCTTGACATACAATTGAGAAAATATTAACAACAAGCAAGTAAAATGTGAATACCGATGAAAACCTTTCAGGGAAATTTCATTACCCAATATGCGTCTCTCAGAAATAGCACAGCGCCAACAATAAGTTTTAAATGTAATTTATTTGACCCCGGGATCCCTGTGCGTGCTCAGACAGGAAAAGCAATATACTTGCAAATTTGGATCAATAAATCTGAGTGGTAAATAATAGAGAATGCAGAGAATTGATGCATCATGTAAACAGGATGTGACAGATCGCTTTTTCTGCAAGCACGGCACACAGGCTGTAATTGAGGGGCTCTCACGCAACCGTTCACTGAATCGCTGTCCTGATGTACAGATGTAGCCGGCAGCTGTGGGACGTGAACCAGATCGAATGTATTAAAGGGAGACTCTGTTCAGGGGGAAAGTCATAAGGAACCGGCCAGTATAAAGAAGTTCTCAGGACCTACAACTGGAGTGACACCTTCACTAATCATTCAGCACCAAGCTATACATAGTGGGACAATTTAATAAATTATCTCTTCTGTTGTCAGCGTTTTTTTAGCCATATGACCTCTGGAAGATTTACCCCCCTTCAAGACCAGGCCATTTTTTGCGATACTGCACTGCATTGCTTTAACTGACAATTGTGGGGGTCGTGTGAAGCTGCACTGAATTAAAATTTGTGTCCTTTTTTTTCCACAAATAGTTTTCTTTTGGTGGTTTTTTTATCAGCTCTGCGGGTTTTATTTTTTCAGCTATAAAGAAAAAAGACAATTTGGGGGAAAAAAATAATTTTTTTATTACTTTCTGCTATAAAACATATCCAATAAAAAAATCTAATATCTTCATCAGTTTAAGCCAAAATGTATTCTGCTACATGTTTTTGGTTAAAAAAAAAAAAAAATAACAATAAGCTCATATTGATTGGTTTGCGCAAAAGTTATAACTATAGGATATACTTTTGAAATTTATTTTTTACTAGTAATGGCAGCGATTAGAGACTTTTAGCGGGACTGCGATATGGCGGCAGACAAATCGGTCACCTAACCGACCCTTTTGACACTTTTTTGGGAACCAGTGACACCAATACAGTGTTCAGTGCTAAAAATATGCACTGTCACTGTACTAATGACACTGGCTGGAAAGGGGTAAATATATGTCCAACGTGTTACTATGTGTGCTGTTTTTATTAAGCAATGTGCTTTGCAGGAAGCAAACAGCACATTGCTGCAGTCAGAAGAGAGCCTTGTGTTTGTTTACCTACACAGGGCTCTCTTCCGTAATGTTCGGAGCCAATCGCTGTGTGCTGGCGACAAATCAGCATCCGGAACCCAATGATTGTTTTGTGCTGCAGCCAATCGCAGCACAGCTGGGGCGTGCTCCTTACCTTGGCATACAGATCACTTACTAGGTAGGAGAGCCGCCTCGCTGCCATATATGTACAGTATACGGTTAACAAGCGGCTAATTTAACCACTTTACCACCGGAGGATTTTGCTGTCTTACGTCCAGGCCACTTTTTGCGATTCGGCACTGTGCGACTTTAACTGACAATTGCGCGGTCATGCAACGCTGTACCAAAACAAAATTTACATCCTTTTTTTCCCACAAACAGAGCTTTCTTTTGGTGGTATTTGATCACCTGTGCAATTTTCATTTTTTGCGATATTAATTAAAAAAAGCGTCAATTTTGAAAAAAAAAACAATATTTTTCTACTTTGACAGTTAAATATCCAATATATTCAATTTTTGTCATATATTTAGGCCAAATATATATGTCATATATTTATATTTGTCATATATTTAGGCCAGTATTTAGCTACATGTCTATGACAAAAAAATTCTCAATGAGTGTATTTTTAACCGCTTTAAGACCGGAAGATTTTACCCCATTCCTGACCAGGCCATATTTTGCGATTCTGCACTGCGTTACTTTAACGGACAATTGTGCGGTCGTGCAACGCTGTACCCAAATTAAATTTATGTCCTTTTTTTCCCAACAAATAGAGCTTTCTTTTGGTGGTATTTGATCACCTGTGCAATTTTTACTTTTTGCGCTATAAACAAAAAAAGAGCGACAATTTTGAAAAAAATAATATTTTTCACATTTTTTTTATATGAAATTCCCCCCCAAAAAATGTAAAAATCTAAATTTTTTATCATTTTAGGCCAATTTGTTTTCTGCTACATATTTTTGGTAAAAAAACCCGCAATAAGCGTATTTTGATTGGTTTGCGCAAAAGTTATTGCGTTTACTAACTAAGGGAAAGATTTCTGTCATTTTTGGGGTTAACGAGTAATGGCGGCGATCTGCGATTTTTTTTTTTTTATTTTTTTTTGCGGGACTGCGACATTGCGGCGGACAGATCGGACCCTTGACTGACATTTTTGACACTTTTGGGGGTACCAGTGACATTACTACAGTAATCAGTGCTATACATATGCACTGTTACTGTAAAAATGAAGGGGTTCATTTTATTGGAGAGGGAGGGGTTAATGTATGCCTGGTGCTTACTAACGTGTGTGGGGGGAGGTGACTGAGTGACACAGGGACAGATCGGATGTTCAGCTATGCTGAACCCTGCAATCTGACCCTGCCTGTCACTTAGGAGATCCGCCCGCTTTGTTTATACAAGCGGGCGGATTTCCACACTAGATCCCTGACGATCGGGGAAGAGCGGCGGCGATCACCGCCACTCCTCCCCTGGCCCGACTCCCGCTGTGACTGAAAACAGCGGGATCGAGCCTCCGAGAGAGGGGAATGTCTGGTGACGTAGGTCTACGTCGCCAAACGATAACGAGCCACTTTGCCGCAGTACAGTCAACGTGACTGGTCGGCAAGTGATTAATCTCTCCATATCATTTTAGTATCCTCTCTCCATATCATCATCAGTACAAACGATGAGAAAATCGGACAATAAATATCGCTTTCAGAGCGAATGTCCTAAAATCTGATCATTAGTACACAGCTTTCCAGAGCCGTTCGTGCGAAAATATGTGAAGGGACAAGCGCAAAAAAAATTCTTGTAAGATAACAGAATGAACGATTTTTCGTGTAATTAGTATAGTATTTGTACAAAAAATAAATCGTGTGACCTTTTGGTCTCCAGTCTTTGACCTGTTACTCTGTTTCATTTGACTATCTGAAAGGATGCCACATTTGCCCTGTTGCATTGCCTCATCCCGGGCCTATATACTCATCAGCAAAAGTTGGCATCCTATCTTTTTTTTAGCAGCCAAAAGAGCAATTGCCCCGGCCTGGGAAAAAACCCCATGGTCCCTTTCCAGGGCATTAGAGAGAGCATGACTGTCCTGACATGTAACAAACAAACATCCAGTATCTTCAAGGATTCTCGCTTCAAGTTTCTTAAAATTTGGGATCCTTGGCTTGAGTAAGTATTCCCCCTCCCCCAGCTAGCATTGGGCGCCTGTGACCGGCTCACCTGATAATCCCAAGTCCATTTTCCCCTTACCATCCCCCTCCTCTCTCCTTCCCCTCCTGTTGTCTTCTTCCTACTCTCCATCCTCTTGGCCCCCCCCCCTTTTTTTTTTTTTTACTCTTGAGAGAAGAAAGAGGCCATCCCCGAAGCCGCACATCCATGCAGTCCTATGATGGTGATGAAGAGTGGCAACCTCAGCCTGGACTCCAAACAGGCCACGCCCCCAACACATTTCACTCCACCCCCCCTGCCCCCCCCCCCCCCCCGGATCTTAAAGTATAGCTAAAGGCAAAACTTTTTTTTTTCATTTTTGGAGAGAGTGGAGATGGATCGGAACACTTGTCAGTTTTTATTACGGTCTGTTCCCCCATTTAACCTCACTATTTGTTCTGTTTACCATTATCGGATTTCTTGGGGTCTCCAGGATTTTCCCTTAATATACAGTGTTTTCTTCTGACTTCCTGTTTGGCTTTGGGACAGGAAGTGAAAGTAAATCTCTGCAATGGGACACTGATGGCGAGAAAAAAAATCTGACAGGGGTTATAACCCTCCCTTACTCTATCCAAAATTAAAAAAAAAAAAAAAAAAGTTTTGCCTATAGTTCTAATTTAATCATAGGGATGGAGATCCAATGCATGAAGGGAATAACTTCATCTTCTATTCGCTTCTTTGTTTCTTTCCATTTTTTAGGTGCACAGACTATACTGTACCATTATTAGGAAGTGATGTTGCTATCCACAGGGATCCTACCTGGACCTTGTCTCTCATTTGTTTATACCTACCAGACTTATCTGTGGTTATAGCCTCCTATTCAATGTAGAATGATTTGTATTCATTTATGCTGTCAATCCAATCCCCTGTGGGCAGATTTGGTGTTTTTATTTTTATTCTTAAAGCGTAGTTCCGGACTCGGGGGTGAAATTTAGCTAAAAATACCCCCGGGACAGTCAGGGCTAGTACATTCCTAAATGGATAGCCTCTGAACTGTCCCGGGTCGCACTTACCTGCAAGAAGAAATACTTACCTTGAAAATTTCTTCTCCAGCGCTGCCATCTCGGATGTGGGCAGCTGAAGCCAGCGCGTCCTCTTCTGCGTCCTCTTCCGCGTCTTCTTCTCCCAGAATGCCCTGCATCGGTCCCGCTCATCCCTTCCGGTGTGTGCGCGTCATCCCTCTACAGCTTCTGGGCATGCCCAGAAGCTGTTTAGCAGGGAATGACGTGCCGCACCGGAAGTGACGAGCGGGGCCGGTGCAGGCGCATTGATTCCTGGGAGCGATTGACGTTCAGCTCCCAGGAATCATTGCAAGGAGGAAGTGACGGCGCGGGCCGAGGCCGCAGAGGGAGGAAGTGGAAGAAAGGTGAGTATATTTTTAAAAAAAATCGTAACTATCCATTTCTTTTTCAGGTGACACAGAGCAAGTGGATGGCCCAAAATCGATTGTCGATTTTGTGGCCGGAACTCCGCTTTAACCATTTGCTGATCGCCCTATAGCAGTTTTACTGCTACAGTGTGGCCATGCTGCGCAGGATCACTTGTGTGTGTGTGTGTGTGTATATATATATATATATATTTGCAAACCTGCATTTCGGTGTATCAGGTGCAAGTGCCTGCCGCTGGCGGCTCACTCCCGCTATGATTATACACAGCGGGATCTGCTCAGCGTGTCCTGCAGAGCCAATGCTGACCAGTGCACAGGCAGAACGCTGATCTTTCAGAAGGGAATTGATTCTGTGTCTTTGCGAAGCAGGAACATAAATCAATGCCTTCCCCTAGTAAACGCAGTCCCCACAATGTTAGAACACACTGACTAGGCACACAGTTAACCCTTTGATCACCCTGGATGTTTTACCCCCTTCCCAGTCAGTGTCATTAGTACAGTGACAGTGTATATTTTTAGTACTGATCACTGTATTGGCTTCACTGCTTCTCAAAAGTGCCAGTTCGTGTCAGAATGTCCGCCGCAATATCACAGTCCCACAATTAGTTGCTCATCACCTCCATTACTAGTTAAAAAAATAAATATAAATTCCATAAATATATCTCATAGTTTGTAGGCACTATAATGTTCGTGTAAACCAACCAATCAATATACACTTTTTGGGATTTTTGTTTTTTACCAAAAATATGTTGCAGAATACATATTGGCCGAAATTGATGAAGAAATCTGTTTTTTTTTTTTTAAATTGTCTGCATTTTTTTGTTTATTACGCAAAAAAAAATTAAATTTGCACAGGTGATCAAATACCACCCAAAAGAAAGCTCTATTTGTGGGGAAAAAAGGACATCAATTTTATTTGGGTACAGCGTCGCACGACCGCGCAATTGTCAGTTAAAGTAACGCAGTGCCGAATTGCAAATAATGGCCTGGTCATTAAGGGGGCAAATACTTTGGTCCAGAAGTAGTTAAATTGCAGCAATTGTTAGATGTGATGGCTACACCAGTTTTCTTTTTTATAATTGCTTTTCATTTTCACATGGTGTTTTTTTTTTTTTTTTAAAGAACAAGCTATCCTGGAGATGTAACAGAGGGTTGAGAAAAAACACTTAAAGTGGTATTAAACCCAAAAGCAACCCTTTATTGTATTGCAGCTTACCATTTCTTAGATGTATTGGCTGTTAGTTTTCTTTTTTAGACTTGCTTTCTTTTATTTTCTCCTGATGATCCGTCCAGTAAGTGTCTTGTTCAAAAGAACAAGCTCTTCAGCAGAATTGATTAGTTACAGAGATGAAACAAATCATTTGCCACTAACAGGGGTGCTTAAAATGATCAGCTTTTATTTATGTAAAACCTTTATCCCAAAAGGAAAAAAAAAACTGTATGCTGATAATAAAGTGTGAGCTGAAGTTTGGCTTGAGTTTGTTACTGTATCTAAATCTGCTAGTCCATCCAACACCCCCCCCGTATCTAAATCTAGTCCATCCAACACCCCCCCCGTATCTAAATCTTCTAGTCCGTCCAACACCCCCCCCCCCCCGTATCTAAATCTTCTAGTCCGTCCAACTGCTATAGCAGATATAGTGCAACAGGGTGGCCCTCCTGTGCAGAATCTCACACACACAGATATGTAATTCTGCACTTCCTCCTAGGGGGTGCATGTGTCACCTTTGCTGCGATTTGTTTACAGCAGAAGCCAATCTGTGGGTGCCAGGTACTGGATGTCCGCCGGGACTCACCGATCGTCTGGCAGGGACACAGAACCCAAGCTTTGCCGATGTAAACAAGGCAGAGGTCTGTTCTGACAGGGGGTAGGGGATCGATTTTTGTGTCCCTGCAAAGGGGAATAAAATCCATCACTTCCCTTTAGTAAAAACACCTCACACAGTACACAAAAGCACTGGCTAGGCACACGTTTAACCCTTTGATCACCCTAGATGTTAACACCTTCCCAGCCAGTGTCATTACATAGTTAGTCCGGCTGAAAAAAAGACACAAGCCCATCTAGTTCAACCATATTTTTTTTTTTAGCTCTGATTACTGTATTTGTGTCACTAGTTCCCACAAAGTGTCAGTTAGGTGTCCGATTTGTCTGCCGCAATAAGTCGCTGATCGTCACCATTACTAGTATATAAAAAAAAAAAAATTCCAGTATATATCCCATAGTTTGTAGACGCTATAACGTTTGCGTGAACCAATCTATATGCACTCATTGGGGTTTTCACCAATAATATGTAGCAGATTACATATTGGCCTAAATTTATGAAGAAATTAGATATTAAAGTAAACAATATTGTTTTTTTTTTTTTCCAAAATTGTCGGCCTTTTTTTGTTTATAGCACAAAAAATAAAAACCGCAGAGGTGATCAAATACTAACAAAAGAAAACTCTATTTGTGGTAAAAAAACAGCATACGTTTTGTTTGGGTACAGTGTCGCACGACCGCGCAATTGTCAAAGTAATGCAGTCCAGAACAGAAGGTTTTTACCTTAATGCAAACAATGCATTAGGGTAAAAAAACCTTTAAGGCTTTAGAACAACTTTAGGATTAAGATTTTAAAGTTTCGAAAGTTTTCAATCTTTTTAAAGCGGAGTTCCACCCAAAAGTGGAACTTACGCTTTAGGTATTCTAACCCCCTGACATGCCACATTTGGCATGTCATTTTTTTTGGGGGGGGGGAGCGGGTACCTCGTTTTGACATGTACCCGCTCCCACTTCCGCTCGGAGCGCCGCGGCGCCCTGAATGGAAGTTCTCCTCTCCCCCTCCCTGCAATCTTCTGGGATATGTCGAAGGTCCCAGAAGATTGCCGGCCAATCAAGACGCGCAGCGCGACTCGCGCATGCGCAGTGGGTACCCGGCTGTGAAGCCGCAAACTGTCACAGCCGGGTGCCCACAGCAGTGATGCCGGCGCCGAGGGAGAGGATCGAAGCTTCGGGCGGCCGCATCGCTGGACCGTTGGACAGGTAAGTGAAATGGCTGGAACTCCGCTTTAAATTCATCACTGTTAGCAAAATTACCTGCGATCCTGTCATGGAGGTCCTTGTTCACGCACTTTCTGTTATGTTTTTAGGCAGGTTGTGTCTAGGAGAGTGACATCTTTTCATCTGTTTTGACTAGGTGTGTTTCTTGTTTTCCAGTGGAGTGTCCGGTATGTGGTGTCGGCATTCCCGAGCAATATATTAACAAGCATTTGGACAGCTGTCTGACCCGAGATGAGAAAAAAGAGAGTCTGCGCAGGTAAGGCATCAATTCATCAAATGTCTGTCTCCAATGAATCCGTGTGTGATAATGTTTGACAGCTCCCCTAACCAGGGGCAGACTGGCAACCTTCGGCCTAGGGGGCAAGTACAAACCAGAAGCCCATGGTACATTGAATTGGCCCCACTTCCACTATCCCTCTTCCTGGCCTCCTCCTGGCCCCCCTATTCCAGGCTGAAGCTCCACTCCAGGTGCTCTCTACTCACCGGCCAAATCTGGGTTCCTTACCTGGCCAGCAGGGGGCGGTTGGGGGGAGCTGGGACAGCTCAATCTGGGCTGGCTGGGGGAGGAGAGTCTCCAGTGGTGCATGGAACCGCCCTCTGCTCAGACAGTTTACACCATCCATGCTGGGGGAGAGGCCTGTGCTCTATCCTTGTCTTTATCCCACACTTAGTAGGTCAGCGGTGGAGACTTTTTACTTCTCTTCACCAGGAATCCTTTCGGCATGTCTGTGGCAGAAGCAGTGCAGCCTTTTTACAGGGCATTAGAGTGGCCTGGGGGGCAATTGCCCCCCTACCCCCTGGCCCAGTCCTCCCCTGCCCATAACTGTCCCTAATGTCTAAATCAGCCTTTCTTAATGGAAAAGTTCCTTTCGTAACATGTTATACCCATATACAATAGAATCTATACCGGGACTAGTGTATGGGTGAATATTTAAGGTCCGTTAAGGGATTTTCTCATGGACTGTGAGGGGGACCAACCCACATATAAAAGATGTTGCTGGGCCACTCTATGTGGCTAGGGGCATTTAAATTCCTGTGGACTATAGCAGAAAACAAACCCACATGTGGGCGGGTATAATGGGCATCAACATATAGACAGCCTGCTTATTGTCATTGACTTGTGATTTATTGGCTTTTTTTTACATCACATCCCTCCAGTGCCATTGTTTTTTTTTTTGTTTTTTTTGTGTAAGCAGATCCAAACACTTAACCCTTCCTTAATCAAACACTAAACCGCAAATCTGAGCCCTAAACTTTTAACCCGACATTCAACTTGTACCCTTAAAGTGAACCCTAATGGTATTCTAAACCCAAGAACCTAAACATAACATACTACAGATTACTGGTTCTTAGATATGATGGCCGCTGCACTTTCCTTTTTTCAGGCTTTTTACTATTATTTTGACCTGGTGATCCTGCCAGTAACACACTTCCTCTAGGGTCTTTCATTTGCAAATTTGAATTCTATGAGTTTCATTGCGCTGAACAATTGAATATTCTTATCAGATATTGGGCTGCCTCCATTGCTCCATTGACCCCCCGTGTGTGTGGATGATGGCCAGTAAAAATTCTAAGGCCCAATGCACACAGTTGTACAAGATTTACAGAGTCCTGCTGGCAGAATGATACTGTAGAAGAATCTGGTTGTAATTCATCTGAACTATACGGATATACAGTCTGTGTATAGCTGTGATACAGGCAGCTTGTATGGACGCTCTCCCCTTTCTAGTGAGTGATGCAAATAGGGTTGATATAACCTAGTGGGACCCATTGTAGGGCCGGCCCTGACTGTATAAGCAATAACAGTGTAAAAAAATAAATCACAGAACACCCCCTCCTCCCCACTCCCCCCCACGACAAAAAGAACATTTGTTTTAATTTTTTTTTAAATACTGTTACCAGTCAATATCCTTTTTAACTGCCACACCAGTCATGTGATGACACTGCATTGTACTGGTGACAGTATGCAAATAAAAAAAAAATATATAAATTGTGAAAATATTTATTTAATTACTTCATTTTCCAAAAAAATGTGACAAATACTACTTCAAAAAACGTGCCTCCTACTAAATACTTTAGAAATTTGATTTTATTGGATATGTTTTATATATGAAAGTAGAAAATGTTTTTTTTTTTTCAAACCTTTTGTCTTTTATTGTTTATATAGCAAACAGAGCCGGTCCACACTAGCGCGACTTGTCAGGCGACTTGTCAGCCTGACAAGTCGCGGTCCATTGACCGCTACAGGACCCGTTCTAATAGCAGCGACAAAGGTCGCTCCGACTTAGAAAAAGGGTCCTGTACTACTACGGGGTGACCTCGGAGCGACTTGCATAGACTTCCATTATGTGAAGTCCCTGCAAGTCGCTCCGAAGTCGTGGTGCATGGTAATGCACAAGTCGCCCCCGAAGTAGTAAGGAGTCGTGTCACCTTAGTGTGAACCGACTACAAAACCCAGTGGTAATCAAATACCATTAAAGAAAGCTTTGTATGAAAAAAATTATTTAAATTTTGTTTTTGTACAGTGTTGCACGACCGCGTAATTGCCAGTTCAAGTAGGGCAGTGCTGAATAGCAAAAACAAAAAAAATTGGCTCGGTCATGAAGGAGGTAAAAACCTTCTGGAGGTCAAGTAGTTAAAAATATGACCAAAGTCCTACTATGGATGCAGATTTTTCTCATTTTGCTTCAAACCAAAACAGACCAGTGTGCCCGGGCCCATAGGAGAGAATACTGCTGTATTCAGTTCCATATAAATTATAAATCTGAATGCAGCAGATTGAACGCCCTTATGCTTGGTCCCTAAAATGGAGTGATGCTGGAAGGGTACAAGTAAATGAAGAATCGTAAGGAATGATGGGGGGAGCATTTTAGGAAAACAGAGAAAATGAGGACTGGACACCAGATCTGTTGTGGAAGAAAATGTCATAAAAGTGAATTTGGTCTGTAAAAGGGACATTACCACCTGGAAGCACTTATCTTTTCATAATAAACGTCTCCCTCCATAACTGTCAGCATAGTATTTATATTCCCTTCTGCAATCTTCTTTGAAGGTTTAGTATCTGGTATTTCCATACTTTATGGCTGGGCTCTCATTTTTAATAACCCCCTGTAGACTCAGCCATGACCTGTACAGCCAATGGTAACTCAGGAATATTTTGTAAATTTCCATTGGTTTTGATCGGAACTGAACTGTAAATGACAATGATTTAGGCTGAGTCCATATGGCCGTGGATGAAGATGAAGAGGAGCTTTCATGGTCGAGCTGTACTGTGAATACTTTCCCACTTGGGAAGCAGGCAGGACAGTGGCCAGCCGAATCTAGAATAGGTTAGCAGGAAGCAAAAAAAGTATATAAATAGTGACTTCAACTCTAAAGGCCGGTACACACGATGAGAAAATTGGACTAAAAGTTCCATATGAGGAACGATTGGTCGATTATCCGTTCGTTAGTGTAATGCTTTCGACAGCCCATTCTGACTGTTTGGACGGAAAAAGCAGAAGGCGGCAGATTCCCGCGAATTGCCGTACCTGTATGGCGGTTCGCGGAAGTGATACTGGGGGCGCATAAGCCGCCCCTATTCGCGAGCGCTGATTCACGGGGCCGGCGGCCAGGATTGCCGCCGGGTACTCGCGATCGCTTCCTGTGGAGAAGGAACGGTGGTCTCCTATCATAAACACAGCAGACCGTGGTTCTCTCAGGAATCAATACAGAGCTCCTGTCTTCCTCCTCCTATTTAGGAACACAGGTCTCTGTATTGATTCCATAAGCCCACCCCCACCCCCCACAGTGAAACACCCCCTAGGCCAGTAATGGCGAACCGTGGCACCCCAGATGTTTTGGAACTACATTTCCCATGATGCTCAACTACACTGCAGTGTGCATGAGCATCATGGGAAATGTAGTACCAAAACATCTGGGGTGCCAAGGTTAGCCATCACTGGCCTAGGCTCAGTTTTACATCATCTGGATGGCCGTAGGTGTCACCTGGGGAAGAGATGTCACCAGGATGTACTATGGCAGGGTTGTCAAACTCAGTTTCATTGTGGGCCGCACCAGCATTATGGTTGGCCTTTAAAAAGGGGTCAGTTGTACCTGGTAAGACTAGAAGGCCAAAGCACCCCCTTCTCCCCTTATATCAGATGTCAAGATTTACCCCACCCTCCCTTACATCACAGCACACCCATCTTACTATGTGCTGCTGCCAGTAAGAAGCTAGGGGTACAGCTGGGAAGCAGAAAGTACAGGGTCAATAGGAGGACCAGAGGAAGGTTGGAGTCAGCTGCCAGAGTCTACAAAAAAGGGGGTAATGATATCTGCGCTTAGAATAAGAACATAAGATCTATGTAATTGAATCAGGCAGCCAGCTAAAAAAAAGTGGACTACAGACTTATAGCATAAATAAAAGATAAAAGCAGCGCCAAAAAAATTAAAGATATTTAAATGAATATAAACGTCCAATGAATATGATACAGTAAAAAATAATGTCCAATACAGAGGTAGTGAAGGAGGAAAAGCCAAAGCAAGATCCCAAATACCAGTGGTAGAATCAGGAGCAGTATACACCCAATCGTGCTGATCTCACAAACTGCTTACCAGAAGGTGATCAGAGGCGCCTCCCGCCTCTGACGATGTCATTTCTATGACGACACGCGTAAGGCGACTACGTTGATGGAACGGTCAGCACGCTATCTACACCGTGGTTCTTCTTTTATATGACATGTTCTACATACATTCGCAAGATATTATAATATATATATATTGTAAGTGCAATATATATTTTTATCTAATAAACGCCTATTTGTACAGTCTGCACTATTGTCCACCTTTGTTCTTTGAGGTAAATTGGAGGTGGTTTGGAATGTTCCGACTTGAATAGTTCCAGTGTTTTATCCTTGGCTCTCCATACCTGTGAGATTTACATGCCTGCTCTGATCACCTTCTGGTAAGCAGTTTGTGAGATCAGCACGATTGGGTGTATACTGCTCCTGAATCTACAACTGGTATTTGGGATCTTGGTTTGGCTTTTCCTCCTTCACTACCTCTGTATTGGACATTATTTGGACTGTATCATATTCATTTTAATATCTTTAATTTTTTGGCACTGCTTTTATCTTTTATTTAAGCTGCCAGAGTCTACTGAATGCACAGAGAGGCACAGGGTCTGTAGGAGGAGTTCTGTCGCCGTCTCTGTTGTCTACTGCATGGTGGGGGCAGAGATGAGGGGGGTGCTGCAGGAGAGGTGAGAGGGCCACATGAAATGGCCTGGTGGGCCAGATTTGGCCCACAGGCCTTGTGTTTGACATGCATTATGGGAAGAAGGCAAGCCGGTAGAGGTGTTGTGATGCTTTGAACAATATTCTGCTGGGAATTCTTGGGTCGTGCTACTCATGTGGATGATACTTTTTGGGGTCCATGCCTCGATGGGTCAGGGCTGTTTTGGTGGGACCTACTTATTAGATTAGTGGTCACATTATTTTGGCTGATTGGTGTATATGCGAACAGCCAGTGGCTTAAAGTTAAGTACACTGCAGTCAAGACTAACCATGAAGCCTTAAGATGCATATAAGGACTCTTGTGTACTTGCTCAATTTTTCATGCAGACATCGCTGTAGGGCACCCGTCCATCAGTCAGGATGCTGGCGCAATGCCTGGTTGAGTTTCCAAAGAACAAGTACCGGAAAATCTCACTATAAAATTGACTTTGAAAAAGCTTGTAGCACCCAAAATTGGCATGAATGCCGGAACTCTTGCAGGAGCTTGATAGATACCAGCTTACCCTGTTTCTAATTTTTATAGCGAGACAGCTGGTGGGTGAAAGTCTTTGTAAGGGGTATGAGGATCTGCTTGTCTTCATGTCACCAACTGGTTTTTGTTTAGCTGGGTTGTGCCACATGGAGATGTCAAGTTGCAGTTTTCATTTGGCAGGCATCGCCGCTCGTGTGAGCCAGGTGACCTTGGCTCTGCAATTGTTGTTCATTCTATCCTGTAATATTTCAGTTGGATAACGGATTGTATTCACAGGGATCAAGGAAATGTTTTAATAGCTCAATTTACTTTTCTATTGCTGTTTAGATGCATAATATTTTTTTGTTTTAGGGTTATTGGGTTTACTTTAGATTGTTACATGGGGTGGCTTAAAGTTTATCTAAGCTCGAGAACAAACAAATTATTGCTGCTTACCAGACCTTTGTGGTGGCTGCACTAGTTTTATTTTTGCAGACACATTCTTGCTTTATTTCCACCCACCGATCCTGCAAATAACACACTTCAGGGTTTATTTATTAAAGCCGGAGAGTGCAAAATCAGGCTCACTTTTTTTTTTTTTTTTTTTAGAAACCAATCCGCTTCCAGGTTTTTTTTTTTTTGCCGAAGCTTAATTGAACAAGCTGAGGTTAGAAGCCGATTGGCTACCATGCACAGCTGCACCAGTTTCTGAGTGCACAAGCTTTAGTAACGCTCCCCCTTCCTGTCCTAGGGTGACAATGCATACTTAGTGTAAGCGGGATACAAACTATACAATTTGCTTTAGATTTTTTCCTTTAGATTTACCAAAACCATATAATATAAAGTCAAACCGAAGCACTTTATATGCAATCAGGTAGACCTTTGCACTACATATTTGAAGGTACATCTAAAGGAAATCAAAATAGTGTGTATCCAGCTTAATTCATACCTCCCAACAGAGTTTGACAAATCCCAGGCACCAGGTCACCATGGCGACTAGAAATTGTTTCCTGGTGCCTGGGCTTTTGTCAGCCCTACGCATCCACCTCCCACTTGCCGACCCCGCTATATAGACCGTGCTATAGCCAATAGACGGCTACAGCGCGGCCATCCGGTTCTGAGAGGGCGTCTATCAGGTGTGCTTTGTGATCACTGTGTCCTTCGAACACAGCTGATAACCGATCGAGGTAAAGGGCCTATCACAGCAGGCCAAAGGGCCAATCACGTGACAGCTCATCATGTGAACAAATGCCAGTTATCGACATTCCTTTTTCTCAGCGTTGTCACAGCGCGAGGAAAGGAAAGCTGATAACCGGCTATCCTGTGACAGAGATATTTACACTGATAATCATTGCAGCATAACAGTGCCCATCAGTGCAGCCTCATCACCACACATCAGTAAAAGTTTATAACCAAAATGCAGTGAGTTTTTTTTTCCATAATTTTAAGATTTTTCTCATTTGTTTTGCAAAAAATAAAAAAACCCAGTGGTGATTAAATTTCATATGGGTACAGTGTTGCATGGCCGCGCAAATGTCTTTCAAAATTTAACAGCACTTAAAGCTGAAAATTGGTTTGGACAGGAAGGGGGGTGTAAGTGCCCGGTAGGCAAAAACAGTTCTGGGTATAACCAGTTATTTTTGGCATATATATATTCTTAAGTCTGCAAAACTAAGGTTGGGCTGTGGTGTGCCCATTGCCTAAATACGGTGTGCTAGAAGGTGTCCCTCTTTCTAATCTCAGAAATTTGGGAGGGGGGGGGGGGTGTGCCATGCCCTGTCAATTGTGGAGCCGCATTGTCAACCTTGGACCGGACTACAGAACTCCTCCTCGGAGCAGTGCTGATGACCATGTTTGAGATTTCAGTGCAGTGTTGACAGTTTACTACCGTTAGTAACAAGCTCCCTAGACTTCTGTCAGGACCAACATATTTTATTTTTTTTTTGCACTTATTGAAGATGTAGAAAAACAAAACAAAATAAAACCCTTACAATTTTAGAAATCTATTTAACAAAAATCATTTGTAACGTTAAAGAATAATTTTATACATTTTTATACAGTTACATTGGTCCATCTTGAACGTGTGTGTATATATGTGTGTGTGTGTATATATATATATATAATACACACACACACACACACACCAAACTCTCAAAAGTATTGGGCCGCCTGCCTTTACACACACATGAACTTTAATGGCATCCCAGTCTTAGTCTGTAGGGTTCAATATTGAGTTGGCCCACCCTTTGCAGCTATAACAGCTTCAACTCTTCTGGGAAGGCTGTCCACAAGGTTTAGGAGTGTGTCTATGGGAATGTTTGACCATTCTTCCAGAAGCGCATTTGTGAGGTCAGGCACTGATGATGAACGAGAAGGCCTGGCTCGCAGTCTCCACTTTAATTCATCCGAAAGGTGTTCTATCGGGTTGGGGTCAGGACTCTGTGCAGGCCAGTCTATTCCTTCACCCCAAACTCGCTCATCCATGTCTTTATGGACCTTGCTTTGTGTACTGGCCCAAATCATTTGATGGAGGGGGGATTATGGTGTGGGGTTGTTTTCCAGGGGTTGGGCTTGGCCCCTTAGTTCCAGTGAAGAGAACCCTTAAGGCGTCGGCATACCAAGACATTTTGGACCATTTCATGCTCCCAACTTTGTGGGAACAGTTTGGGGATGGCCCCTTCCAGTTCCAACATGACTGCGCACCAGTGCACAAAGCAAGGTCCATAAAGACACGGATGAGTGAGTTTGGGTGGAGGAACTTGACTGGCCTGCACACAGTCCTGACCTCAACCCGATAGAACACCTTTGAGATAAATGAGAGCGGAGACTGCGAGCCAGGCCTTCTCTCCAACATCAGTGCCTGACCTCATAAATGCGCTTCTGGAAGAATGGTCAAACATTCCCATAGACACACTCCTAAACCTTGTGGACAGCCTTCCCAGAAGAGTTGAAGCTGTTATAGCTGCAAAGGGTGGGCCAACTCAATATTGAACCCTACGGACTAAGACTGGGATGCCATTAAAGTTCATGTGTGTGCAAAGGCAGGCGTCCCAATACTTTTGACAATATAGTGTTTCTATGTATGTATGTATGTATGTATGTATGTATGTATGTATGTATGTATATATATATTTAATGTGTGTATGTATGTATATATAATAAAATATGTGTATATATATATATATATATATATATATATATATATATATATATATGTGTATATAAATATATATCATGCCTCAGATGCCCTTGCAAGCTGGAAATCACTGAAGTAGACAGTGATATTACAGTAATCTCCACTTGTTTCCATGTCCCGTGTCAAGCTGCTGCCTGCTGCTTTCAAAGCACAGGAGGTCGGCCACTTGCCATTGGTGCCATTCAGAGAATGGTTTGCATTTTCTAAATGAATGATTGGACGAGGTTTATAGCTTGACCTCACCACCATCCCTTCCTCTCCACCTCATCAAATCATTGAAAGCTTTGCATTCAATGAGAAAATGCAAAGCATTCTCTGACTAGTAAAGCATGCCAAGCAGCCGACCACCTGTATTCAGTAAACAGAAGTGCAGCCACTTGGCATAGGACATGGAAGCGTGTGCAGACCATTGGATCAGTGGTGTCGTCTTCAGTGTTTTTCAGTTTCCAGGGGTATCGGCCAGGTATGGTGTGTGTATGTATATAGTTACATTTGTCCAAGCTGGACCTATGTAACTATGTAAAAAATACCCATGTCTGAAATTTTTTGTCAAGAACTGAAATTAGCTCTTGGCAAAAAAATTGAAGTTTTCCACCATTGCCCCAGCACTTACAAAGAGTAGCAGACCTTTGGTTGACTGATTCTTCTTTGAAAAGAAGTCAAGGTCCAGCATACAGCATGGAACCCAGTAGCTCCACAGGAACAGAGGACTTTCTTTGAAGTAATATTGATATACCCTGTTGTAGGATTTGAAAGGTTCCCTTTAAGCAGCATATAGTATGTAGCAAGATTTTGTCTTCTTTTGCTACATGTCCTTCCATTCTTTGGAAGGGTGCTTTTAATTTCACAGAGCTGCGCATGCCAGGCTCAGCAGAATGCTATCATTCGAATCGTGCGCTGTGTCCTGTTCCTCCGGAATCGGTGGCAGTTCTTCTAATCATGTTTTTTCTCGCTTCTGAGCTGAATCATAGAGTACATAAATAGACTTTTCCTGCAGTACAGCTGAAGTTTTGTAAACGCAACCCATCTGCCTCCCTGGCAAGAACGTTCAGCCTATCTGTCAGATCATCTTCAAGGCTTTCCAATAATGTGTCTTGTCCTCATGAAACACTTTGTTACCCTCGCTAGTCTGCTAGTCAGCGCCAATGGCAGCGTGAGATGCCTAGACGATCCCCCTTTTGTTAATTTGAAATTAAATATGCTATAGCTATAGTGATACTTTTGTACCTATCGTTTTCAAAGAGGGGCAGCCTTGTCATTTGGAGCACTGCATCTTACCTTTAATTAGAAAAAAGAAAGGAAAATCTGACAATAGAGGCCAGACATGGAGAGTACAAATCGTATAAAATCATATGCTTTTATTGTAGGACACATTTAAAAAGAACATACATCGTATATGTATATCTGATTAAAAATCAGAATTCCTTTGGGTTAGTATACCCATATACATTGATACAACAATTGTTCACTATTTTGTCGTTGATTACACGTCTTCATATGTCAACGCTTTTCACCAATATTGCTTCATCAGGACGCATGAAAACATTGTACGTGTATATTTACAGAAAAATAACACCGACAACCCCTTATCTGTTGATATTGTTCCAGATTCTAGCTCTTGCTCAGGGCTGTTTGTCTGACATATAAGGTTCATCCTGTTTAGGGAGTTCATAATAGGTAATGCCCCCCCCCCTTTTTTTTTTGTTGATCTTTGGTTACTCTAGGATGTATGTCATCTGAGGCTGTATATTACCTGACAATCTCATATATATATATATATATATATATATATATATATATATATATATAGGTCCCTTAGTGTGCTCTATTATTATTATTATTATACAGGATTTATATAGCTCCAACAGTTTGCGCAGCGCTTTACAATGTGAAGGAAGACAATACAGTTACAATACAGTTCAAAACAGGAGGAACTAGAGGGCCCTGCTCATTAGAGCTTACAATCTAGAAGGATCCCATTGGCCTTTTTTTTTTTTTTGATGCTCCAATGCCCACCTACGGGGGTTGTCGGTGCGTGGGTACTTTGGTGCTGAGGATGTATATCTCGTGCAGTGAATGCATATACACTTTTTTATTATTTTTTTTTATATTGTGTTTAATGCCATTATTTCTCTGTAGATATAATAAATAAAATGTTTTCATGCGTCCTGATGAAGCAATATTGGTGAAACGCGTTGACACATGTAGACTTGTAATCAACGACAAAATGGTGATAACGATTGTTATAGGAATGTATATTGGTGTATTTACCCAAAGCACTACTGTTTTGTTTTTTTTTTGTTTTTTTTTAATTAAGAAAAGGTTTTATTGAAGAAATAGTACAGATCATATAAAATTTCACATACGTTAACCAGGATATTAGTGATGCATCAGGTACATCTGTACATAACTAACAGAACAAAAGCTTGAAAGGAAACTCATCAGGAAATAACATTCGAAACCCTCAACAACTCTCCATGATCCGACTGTTGCTGCTGCACTACTGGTTTTTAATCAGGCTCGTAGGGCACTTTGGCTAAAGACCTGAACTGCTGAACCCTTGTAAAGAAAGACTTTGACCCACATGGCCTTCAAAGAATAACCTCTTTGTACCAACTCTTGACAATCCTCAATGATACTATTGCTGGCAACAGCACTCCTCTTATTCAGAGGAAGAAACCAACTGCAGAGTCTCTCTCTCTAACGTCTCTTTTGTTTCTCCACTACCTCGATTTTTATGTTAAAACATCCCTCAAGCTTGGCTACCCATCCACCTACAATCCTTGGGTATTAAGAAGTGTAAGACCGCACTGGACTGGTGCTGCTCGAGGCTGCCTAGCAGCAAGTTATTGTGTGGATGGTATAGAAGGAATTGCTTCCTATGGGTTATATCCCAATTGTAGGTGGTTGGTGATTCTGTTGGTGTCTAGGGTGGCTACCATTATGATAACGACAATGGAAACGTTACCGCGGTCAACACTTGGGTGATTGGAGAGGAGCGCCTGATGTCCACAAAAAGCCTCAGTTGATGAAATTTATTGTTTAAAATATTTCTTTGAAGCTAAAAGTAAGCAAGTAGAGCCAACGCCTTTTGTGGGAATTGCCTCCCCCCTTCTTCAGGGCTGCATTTCTTGGAGTCAGAGAATGGTTAGACTCTGACAGGGTTGTATTCTGTCCATATCACTCGTCTGGGTAAATACATGATCCTAGCTGGAAAATACATTGATTACTCATAGCGGCAATAGCCACTGGCAATAATTGCATTAAGAAAAATCTGACAGGCTGGTTGTATCCAAGTCAAATAATGGATTGACTTTGGAACAATCAGCCTGCCCATACATTGATTGAAATTCATCCAGGCTCTGTTGAATCGGCCAAATTTCGATCCATGTATGGCTGACTTTAGACAAGCTTTTCTGTGCATGCACATGCGCCCCCACTTTCACTTTGACCTTTGCAGGGGCTTGGTCAGCGTGCATCTCAGACACTTGGGTGCAGGAGGTGGAATCATTGAGCTACAAACCAGTTTTGCTTGTGCTTTTTTTTTTTTTCTGCTGCCAGGTATCACTTACAGGTCTTGTCCCTTTGCCAGCCAATGACTAGACAAAAGCAGTAAAAGGAGACTGTTGAGCTCATCCCTCTGTCACTCTCTCCTCCTATAGGTCCCGGTTCACACTGGGGCAACTTGTCAGGTGACTCAGCCGCCTGACAAATCGCGCTCCATTCAGTGCAATGGAACCGTTCTTATTGGAGCAACTCAAGTCGCTCTGACTTAGAAAAAGGTTCCTGCACTACTTTGGGGGGGGCGACTTGCATTGACTTCTATTAGAGAAGTCATATGCAAGCCCCGCTGGGGTCGTATGCAAGCCCCGCTGGGGTCGTATGCAAGCCCCGCTGGGGTCGTATGCAAGCCCCGCCGAGGTCGTATGCAAGCCCCGCCGGGGTCGTATGCAAGCCCCGCCGGGGTCGTATGCAAGCCCCGCCGGGGTCGTATGCAAGCCCCGCCGGGGTCGTATGCAAGCCCCGCCGGGGTCGTATGCAAGCCCCGCCGGGGTCGTATGCAAGCCCCGCCGGGGTCGTATGCAAGCCCCGCCGAGGTCGTATGCAAGCCCCGCCGGGGTCGTATGCAAGCCCCGCCGGGGTCGTATGCAAGCCCCGCCGGGGTCGTATGCAAGCCCCGCCGGGGTCGTATGCAAGCCCCGCCGGGGTCGTATGCAAGCCCCGCCGGGGTCGTATGCAAGCCCCGCCGGGGTCGTATGCAAGCCCCGCCGGGGTCGTATGCAAGCCCCGCCGGGGTCGTATGCAAGCCCCGCCGGGGTCGTATGCAAGCCCCGCCGAGGTCGTATGCAAGCCCCGCCGAGGTCGTATGCAAGCCCCGCCGAGGTCGTATGCAAGCCCCGCCGAGGTCGTATGCAAGCCCCGCCGAGGTCGTATGCAAGCCCCGCCGAGGTCGTATGCAAGCCCCGCCGAAGTCGTATGCAAGCCCCGCTGAAGTCGTATGCAAGCCCCGCTGAAGTCGTATGCAAGCCCCGCTGAAGTCGTATGCAAGCCCCGCTGAAGTCGCGCTGCACAGGGCAGGTTCAGAGTCGGGTGACTTTGTAGCCGCCCCAGTGTGACCCCAGGCTTAGCGTTAAACGTGTTAGTATATGTGCACAGCAGCACAACTGACTGTCTCCTAGTGTTGCTCCCCCCTCTCCCAGTCTGAGCTCTGCTATACAGGGGATTGCAGCAAGTCCAATTCAGCTAAACTGAGCTGTCATGCAACAGGCTAACCAAGCTCTCTGCGGACTTATGGGAGTAGAAAGTGAACTCAGTGCAAGAATGAGAATTCTCTGAAATCTTTACTTCAGATTTTATTTTTTTTGCATGCTTGCGGTTTAAAACAAATGTATTCTTTTTTTGGAGGTGAAGGAAAGTCACGTCTCGATGCACATTTTAAATTGGAAATGTCATATTTAATTACATACATTTAAAAATCGCTTGTGTAGGAATTGTATAGTAGACATCCATTTTAAAAATGGATAATAAGGGTTCCCTTTTTAGACGGAGCAAAGAAATAAACGTAAATATTAGATATTTTGTACAGATATTGTGACTGGGAAATATTTCTTAGCTTTCCAAAGAAACAGATTTTTATATCTAGTGTGTGTGTGTGGGAATTGCTGCGTCGGTAGATCTGTGCTTCTATTTTGCTAGAATTGATAGTTCTGGCTGTATGTTGCTGATAAACTGCTGTTTAATGCATGGGCCGGCAATAAAGAACCACTAATAAGAAACATGGGCATTGTCTCTAATTATTTCTTACCAGGCTCAGCCGCAAACCAGAGATAAAAAGGGTTAATGGCCTATTATCGATCCTGTTAGTGTTTAAATGAGCGCTACAGTTGGCTTACTGCTGTTCCAGTACGCCAATTATGTGTAATAATGGCCGGGTGGTGGTGGTGGGGGGGGGGGGGGGGTTATTGGTGCTGGGTGATCTTTGATAGAGGATTGACAAAAGCTTTTGCGTTAAAAATGTAGGTGGAGGCCCTTGGCTCCTAAAATTTCCTTTAAAGTGTTACTAAACCCAGGAGCCTGCAGTCACTATATCTGCTCTCCCACAGTACACAGAACATGGAAATTTAATTGTTTTAGTAAATATAAACTGCTAAATACCTTTTCTCATCAGCAGTATATAGCAGTCTTGTGACTTCTATGAGTGTGCTGACGAGCACTGGTAAAGCTTGTAGGAGGAGTTTTTATTCTCCTCTGACTGTCCTATGAGCTCGCAGGACCCATGAGCCTCTGTTTGGACAGTGCTAATTTGGCTCTGTGCTGATCGCATGCAACCTCCTAAGAACAAAAACTCTAGCAATAAACACCAAACCGAGCATGTGCAGAGTGCCCCCCTCAGGCTCTGTACTATCAGGAGATGGATTGAGGACAGTGGAAGAAGGGGAGGATCAGAGGAGACAGGATCAAACAGCCTTTTTTACATAATGTGGAGGATTAACCCCTTAGGTCCCACAGTGAGTATTACAAGCATGCTTCACTGCATATACAGACTGTTGTGGGTTTAGTAATGCTATTATTTTAGTAAATATAAACTTCTTAATACCTTTTCTCATCAGCAGTATATAGCAGTCTTTTGACTTCTATCAGTGTGCGGATGAGCACTAGTAAATCTTGTGGGAAGAGTTTTTATTCTCCTCTGACTGTCCTATGAGGCTGCAGGACCCCTGGCTTTCTGTCTGGACAGTTCTAATTAATAAACTGCTTAATAGCTTTTCTCATCAGCAGTATATAGCAGTCTTGTGACTTCTATCAGTGACCGGACAAACCCCTGAAAAGCTTGTAGGGGGAGTTTTTATTCTCCTCTGACTCTCCTATGAGGCTGCAGAACCCCTGACTTTCTGTCTGGACAGTGCTGATTGGCCCTGTGCTGATCACACACGCCCTCCCAAAACTAAAAAAAAAAAAACATACTCTAGCAATAGACACTAAACTGAGCATGTGCAGAGTGCCCCCAAGGCTCTACTATAAGCTGATGGATTGGGGTCTGTGGAAGAATGGGAAGAACCGGGAAGGCGGGATCAATCAGCCTTTTTACACAATGCAGAGGATTAACCCCTTAGGTTCCACAGTGAGTATAACAAGCATTCTTTACTGTATATACACACTGATTTTACTGTTGTGGGTTTAAAAACACCTTAAAGAGGAAGTAAACCCTCCTCTACAACTTGTACCTATAGGCAAGCCTATGATAAGGCTTACCTATAGGTACTGTAAATATCTCCTAAACATGTACCGTTTAGGAGATATTTACCTTACATGTCGCCAGTGACGTCACTGGCGCATGCGCTCTGAAGGAACGGCCGATCGTGCCGTTCCTTCAGAGCCCCGTGCCGTGACTGTCGGCTCCTGCGCGCGTGCGCGGGAGTGACGTCACCGCGGCTCCGGCCAATCAGATGGCCGGATGCCGCGATCCCGGAAGACGGGCAATTAGACATGTCGCCCGTCATAGAGGTGAGTGAGCGGCACGGCGGGGGCTCGTTCTGAGGTAAGTATTGCATAATGAGCTAATATGCGATGCATACTAGCTCATTATGTCTTTCTTTTGCAGGGTGTAAAAAAAAAAAAAAAAATTTATACGAGTTTACAACCTCTTTAAGTGCCCCATGTTGGGTTACCCCTTAGCTAGGTCAGGTGCTTTCTTTTCTGATCAAGCAACATGAAGTCCTGCCTAGGCCCTCTTCTGACGTGTTTCACACAAAACTGGGCTTGATTGTGTAGACCACTTTACAATTAACCCATTTCCCCAAATGGACTCACCCGTACGTCCTCTGGTTGAAATGGTTATGCTGGGGGGGCCATAGCTGCAGTTATGACCCTGGTATTGTTTTTCTTTTTTCAGGCGGTGATGCTCTTTCAAGTAAAAACAATCCTAGTGGCAAACAAACCGCTGGATTGCTTTTATATGTGGCATAAGGCCCACCCCCCCTCCCCTTTCCATGCTGCTTTCCGCCGGCCTCCTGGGCTTATCCATCCCACTAGGGAGCGTAGAATTGAAGCCGGCTGTTCTACCAACTTACCATAGAGATTTCATATGTGTGCAAACGAAATCCCTGTTTTTAACGCATACTGTTAGATAGGATAATTTGGTTGGTGGCAGGCTGGTTGGTAAGTTGAGCTGGGAATTTTAGTTTTGTCTGACATGCGTGACCCTTCCATGTGCTCCTTGCAGCGAAGGTCCGTTATAGGTGGGGGCAGTGGCCATTTGTTTGTACTGTTGGAATACTGGTGGGGGGGGGGGGCGTACTGCACACCTTTTCTGCCATTGTACCAGGTATGGAGGCTCTAAAAAATGTATAAAGTTAGGACTGCAGATAATACGGGGTGCCTTGTTGTGGCCTTTGCAGCTTAGGCATGTATTTGCAAATGAAGGCAAACTAAACCCCTGTTTTAACACGTACTAATAGGATAATTTGGTTGGTGGCAGACTGGTTGGTAAGTTGAGCTGGGAATTTTCTTTTGGTTTTGTCCATTATAGAGATGACCAAGGACCGCAATGTCCCCGATAATCTCTATGGTCTAAGAAATGAAAAGCGGTGAGTATTTTGGCACTTCAATTAGGGAAAATGTAAACAGGCCTGTGAAAGCATCTGATCAAATCGATCTTGATTTGAGCAGATTCTTTTATGGGCAGAGGAGAGATCTGGGGTCTGATAGACCCCAGATGTCTCAGTAAAGGATGCCTATCACTGCCCATGCTATTACAAGGGATGTTGTTCATCACTTGTGATAGCAATAAAGTTGCTAAAAAAAAAAAACATTTGAGAAAAAAAAAGTAAATGAAAAAAAAAAAAAAGTAAATTAAATTTAAAAAATGTAAAGTCCCCCTGTGCAGGTGCCCAAAGGCGCAAACACATGGCGGTTGCACACGCATATATAAACGGTGTTCACATAACACATGTGAGGTATCACCACGAACATTATAGCGAGAGCAATAATTCTAGCACCAGATCTCCTGTGTAGCTCTAAACTGGTAACTTGTAAAAGCTTGTAAAGCATCACCTGTTGGGATTTAACTTTTTTTATTACCAAAGATACAAAACAATGGTATAATAAACATATCGCTTAACCACTTGCCGACCGCCGCAAGTACATATACTGCGGCGGTCAGCCCCTCACAGGCAAAGTGACGTATGGGTACGTCACTAGCCTGTGAGGCTCTGGGGAGCGAGCGCGCGCTCACGGACCCCCCCGCGCGTGTGAGCGGCAGACCCGATGTCCGCCACTCACTCACGATCGTCCGTGACAGCGGGAGAAAGGCAGGCGGCTAGTGTAAACAAGCCGCCTGTCATTCTCCCCTGTGTAGAAACAGTGATCATACGGTTCTACTATGTAGGACCGTTGATCATTGTTCCTACACTTCAAGCCACAGCCAATCACAGTTAGAATCACGCCCCTAGGGACACACACAGCCCCTCCCTCTCAAATAAAGTTAACCCCTTCACTACCAGTGTATTTTTACAGTAACAGTGCATATGTATAGCACTGATTACTGCAGTAATGTCACTGGTAACCCCAAAAGTGTCAAAAATGTCAGTCAAGGGTCCGATCTGTCCGCTGCAATGTCGCAGTACCGCAAAAAAATCGCAGATCGCCGCCATTACGCGTTAAAAAACAATAAAAACGACAAAAATCTTTCCCTTAGTTAGTAAACGCAATAACTTTTGCGCAAACCAATCAAAATACGCTTTTTGCAATTTTTTTTTACCAAACATATGTAGCAAAAAACAAATTGGCCTAAAATGTTAAAAAAATTTTGATTTTTACATTTTTGTGGGGGAATTTCATGTAAAAAATATTGTTATTTTTGCAAAATTGTCGCTCTTTTTTTTTTTTTGTTTATAGCGCATGATCAAAAAATCGCACAGGTGATCAAATACCACCAAAAGAAAGCTCTGTTTGTGGGAAAAAAAAGGACGTCAATTTCATTTGGGTACAGCGTCGCACGACCGCGCAATTTTCCGTTAAATTCACGCAGTGCCGAATTGCAAAGTAGGCCCTGGTCAGGAAGGGGGTAAAATCTTCCGGGGCTTAAGTGGTTAAATATATGCAAAACAATTTTCAATAATGTGTATCAACAAATAATAAATATCATCAAGTGCTACCGGTAGTACTGTGTACATGATCAAATCAATAAAAAGCCAATAAATAACAAATCTAGTCCTTAGATAATAAAGTTCATCGTGCAAAAAAGTGCTTCAGTGCTGTTGTGCACGATGAACTTTATCATCTAAGGGCTATATTTGTTATTTATTGGCTTTTTATTGATTTGATCACGTACACAGTACTAGCACTTGATATTTATTATATGTTGATACACATTATTGAAAATTGTTTTGCATATATTTAAAGTGGCACTTAGCACTTTCATTTTATATATGATACAGCACATCTATTCCAAACAAAGCGAGGAGCAGCGCTGACTTTTTTCACTTTTCTAATCCAAAGGCACCACACCTTATTTGTTAGCAGCAGCCCCATTCACGGTTTTTGTATTCACATTTATATTTAATTCATAAGCGCTCGGACCTTTGCTCATTCAGTGCTGACAAAAGTCCAATATAACGTGCAATTTAATTGATGAAAAAGTGCTTGAAGTGCTCCAGAAAACAGCCAGTGCCGAGTGTCTCACTCCCCTCCTTGGACCCTATTTACCAGAAGTGATGGACCCTCAGCTAAGGGTCAAAAGGGCTTGAGGCTGATACAAAACCGCAAGAAATCTCCTTTAGGCTGGTGCTCTGTCGCTGTGACCCCTTTATTAAAAACTCTGGGCAGCTTACAGTGGTGCCCAGACCGAACAGCACGCTGGGCTGCCCCGGCCAGGCGGCAGACAGTCAGCTCTCCTCAGCTCTGGAGCATAGGCACACGTACAACTCCCATGCTGCTGGGGGTATATACATTGGTCCAAACTGTAACAATGTAACGGAGTATAAAATATCCATACTTGGAATTCTTCTTTAACCACTTCAGCCCCGGAAGATTTACCCCCCTTCAAGACCAGGCCATTTTTTGCGAGACGGCACTGCATTCATTTAACTGACAATTGCGTGGAGGTTCGATGCTGTGCCCAAATATATATATATATATATTTTTTTTTTCTTAAGTGCCGGTTCACACATGTGCGGCTGCGACGATCGCATGTAATATCGGAGCGCACTGCTCCTTCATTACATGCGATCGGCTGTGCGGTGCGAGTTCAGCCATACACTTTGTATGGCTAAATTCGCACTGCACCCGAAGCAAAGACGCACAGGACCCTTTTTTGCAGCCGCATCAGGATCGGATCGCACAGTGGTTCACACTTGTGCGATCCGATCCTGTGCGAACTGCAAGATCGCACTGCGATATGCGATCAAACTGGGGATGTCGTTAAGATTACATTGACACCCCCAGCGTATCGCATATGGCAGTGTGAACTGCCGAGGGTGCGTTTGCGATGCAGGAACAGGCTGCGAATTCGCAGCCTTCCCGCATCGCTTAAGTGTGAACCGGCACTCAAAACTGTCGGGTCTTTTTTTTGTTTATAGTGCAAAAAATAAAAAACGCAGAGGTGATCAAATACCACCAAAACAAAGCTCAATTTGTGGGGAAGAAAAAGACAAATTTTTTACTTTCCACTATAAAACAAACCCAATAAAAAAAAAAAAATTAAAAATCATATTTATTTATAAATTTAGGCCTATATTTATTCTGCCACATATTTGTGTGTGTGTACTGTATATTGATTGGTTTACGCAAAAGTTATAGCGTGTACAAACTATGGGATAGATTTATGGAATCTTTTTTTTTTTTTTTTTTTTTTTTTTTTTTTTTTTTTTTAGTAGTAATGGCGACAATCAGGGATTTTTAATGGGTCTCTGACACTGTGGCGGACAATTCTGACACCTGACACATTTTTGGGGACCAGTGACACCAATACAGTGATCAGTACTAAAAAAAAAAAAGCACCGCCACTGCAATAATGACACTGGCAGGGAAGGGGTTAACATCGGGGCGATCAAAGGGTTAAGTGTGCTCCTAGGGAGTGCTTTCTAACTGTGTGGGAGGTGGCCTAACTGTAGGAAGACAGAGATCTGTGTTCCTGTTTAGTAGAAACACAAGTTCTCCATCTTCCGCTGTGACAGAATGGTGATCTGCCTTGTTTTTAATAGTCAGACCGCCGTTCTCCCTCTCCTCCGAACGATCGGCAGGTCCTGGTGGACGCGACGTACGCCGGACCCGCTGACTGGCTCCCGCTGTGTCCAATTACAGTGGGAGCGGGTCGCCGGCAGTCCATGCGCCCTCACCACACTCAGAGCACAAGCCGACATGCAGGTAGGTTGGTTCGCGCAGGAGGGCTGCTCTGCCGCAGTATATATGCGTGGGGTGGTCCTCCAGTGGTTAAATATATTTTAAGTTTATTGTTTTGGTTAGCCTTTAATTTAATGAAGTAGGAAGGAGTTGGCGGATTGGATTGTAATAACATTAGGCAGGAAGATCACACCTACAGGAGAGTCTGACAACCCAGAACAGCTTTATAAATAGACAAAACTATCAACATTTACATTTCTGTTTAATCATAACATATAAATGTCAAAGTTTTATAAATAAAACTTTTTTTTGAAGAGGAAAGTTCATTCCATGGAAGCAACAAACAGAGGTAACGAGTTACATAATATATTTATCTTTCCTTGTAATATATATATCCGAATCACGGGGCTGAAGGGTTGACATACGCTCCCTAGCTATTTCACACGTGCGTGCCGCTACTGGGAATTAGCACTCTCCGTCCGCCACGCAGTCATCAATCTGTCATCATTTTACTGGCTTTGCGATTTGAAGATAATTTTTTTGGCACGTCAAGTCTTGAAGGGCAGAGCTTTTTCTCCCCTACACTGCTGAGAAGTAATAATGATGGATTGAATTATATGTGGTACCCAGTAAAAAATGATTATTGGTTGTCTGCAGTTTAATTTGGAAAAGAATCACAAAGATGTGACATATCGGGTGCGTAGCTGTTGCTGTGACCCATCTGCCAGTGGACGGTTTAACGTTCTGTAGGCTCAATTTGCAATTTTTATGACCTCAGAATTGTATTTTTAAATAGAACATTAACCACTTAAGCCCCGGAAGATTTTACCCCCTTCCTGACCAGGGGGTATTTTGCGATTCGGCACTGCGTGACTTTAACGGACAATTGCGCGGTCGTGCGACGTTGTACCTAAACAAATGTGACGTCCTTTTTTTCCTCACAAACAGAGCTTTCTTTTGGTGGTATTTGATCACCTGTGCGATTTTTTTTTTTTTTTTTTTTGATCATGCGCTATAAACAAAAAAAGAGCGTCAATTTTGCAAAAATAACTATTTTTCACATTTTTTTATATGAAATTCCCCAAAAAAATGTAAAAATCAATTTTTTAACATTTTAGGCCAATTTGTTTTATGCTACATATTTTTGGTAAAAAAAATCGCAAAAAGCGTATTTTGATTGGTTTGCGCAAAAGTTATTGCATTTACTAACTAAGGGAAAGATTTTTGTTGTTTTTTTTTTTTTTAATGTGTAATGGCGGCGATCTGCGATTTTTTTTTTTTTTTTTTTTTGCGGGACTGCGACATTGCGGTGGACAGATCGGACCCTTGACTGACATTTTTGACACTTTTGGGGTTACCAGTGACATTACTACAGTAATCAGTGCTATACATATGCACTGTTACTGTAAAATGACACTGGTAGTGAAGGGGTTAACTTTATTTGAGAGGGAGGGGTTATGTGTGTCCCTAGGGGCGTGATTCTTACTGTGATTGGCTGTGGCTTGAGGTGTAGGAACAGAGATCAACGGTCCTACATAGTAGAACCGTATGATCACTGTTTCTACACAGGGGAGAATGACAGGCGGCTTATTTACATCAGCCGGACATCGGGTCCGCCGGGCACACGCTCGGGGGGGGGGGGGTGTCCGTGACCGAGCGGGAGCGCGCCTCCGGCAGTGCGCGCTCGCTCCCCAGAGCCTCATAGGCTAGTGACGTACCCATACGTCACTTTGCCTGTGAGGGGCTGACCGCCGCAGGATATGTACTTTTGGCGGTCGGCAAGTGGTTAATGAAAGTTTATTATTTTTTAAAGGATTAGTTAATCGAAAACTGATAACTATAGGCAAAAGCAAAAAATGACACCCCCACTGTTTTATTACCGGTTGATTCTTCTGGTAGGTCGGTTTATTTTTCGCTTGCCCTAACCATGTGGCAATGCTGTTGACTGCAGTAGTAGAGTAGTATGATTAGGGTAAGGTCGCAGGGTAGTCTAATTAGATAGGCATGTGTATTTAAATAAACTTACACATACTTTTCAATTTTTTTTTTTCATTAAATCTTTTATTAATTTTATCAACATACATATATAATCTCACAAAAAAAAAAAAAAAAAACATAAAAAAAAAAATAAATAAACATAAACAAAATACATATTACATAAACAGATGTTTGTTGTATAATTGTGTTATGGTACCAACATCCCTAATAATGATGCAAAAAAACAAGGAGTTAAGTGAAAGCCCTGGTGTGAGGGTCTAACACAAACACCATGTTTAAAGTGAGGGAGATCTAGAAAGAGTGAAGGAAAGGAACGAAAGATGTTGAGTTTAGCAGAAAAAAGGGGAATAGGGAAAAAAATAAAAGGAAAAGCAGGAGGGCTAAAAGAAAAGTGGTGGAGAGGGAAGAAGGGAAGAAAGGGAGGGAGTAAAGGGGAAGAGAGAAATGAAAAGAGGAAAGGAGGAAGGGGAGGGGGGGGGGGGAAAGAAGGGGGAAGAGAGGGAAAAAGAAAGAGAAAAAAAGGGTTGGATGGAGAAAAAAAGGGGGAGATAAGAGGGAAAAATAGTTGAGGGCTAATGGGATTTTAATGGTACTTAAATCAACGATGGAAAAACCACCATGTATAAAAATATATAAATTTTATTATTCCATTAAAAATTACATACAGAATAAAGAGAAAAAATTATTATAAAATAAAAGATTGTACAGAACAGATTACCATCATAGTCATATCAACTACATACAGTTCTGAACATTGCAGGCAGTATCGATGTTATGCAAGCTCCGATAGCCCCAAACCAGGGTACCGGGCATTAACCCAACATGTTTCGCGGGTTTCAACACTCCGCTTCTTCAGGGGTGTAAGATTATACAATATATTGGTTGCCTTAGAGTTCCTGTGTAATAGAAATATGTTATGAGAACATTGTAATCAACAGTTTTATGCAGAGGAGTTATTTGCATGCACAAACACATGCGGGTCCGGGGTTCCCACCACCAAAACACATGCAGGGGTAGCCACCCAGTGAACGCCTCACCCACGGATGTGGAGGGGGTCATTAGGGTAGCGTGATTTTGATAATAAAGGTTATGTGTGACATTGTCACAATACCTGTATGTGATAGTATCGGTATCTGGTAGATCATAAAATGCCCATGAGGTTGTATGGCCAGACAAGGTGGCACTTCTTTCTGTTGAGCATAAGAATATTTATGTAATACCGTAGCCAAAGGGGCTCTAGGCCTTTAAGGACTCACAGCTCCATTAAGATTAAAGCTTACCAGACTTGAGTTGGAAGTATGCAAGTGTATCTATAAATATATCATGATATCCCAAATAGTTCTTTTTTGGCTCCAAGTTTGCATATAAGCAATTATGGAGGGATGTATGGGTGTTCCGGATAAAGGCTCCCTTTAAGGAGGTGAGAGGCACTTGGATGCCTATATAAATTTTATTATTTTAATGGAATAATAAAATTTATATATTTTTATACATGGTGGTTTTTCCATCGTTGATTTAAGTACCGTTAAAATCCCATTAGCCCTCAACTATTTTTCCCTCTTATCTCCCCCTTTTTTTCTCCATCCAACCCTTTTTTTCTCTTTCTTTTTCCCTCTCTTCCCCCTTCTTTCCCCCCCCCTCCCCTTCCTCCTTTCCTCTTTCTTTTCATTTCTCTCTTCCCCTTTACTCCCTCCCTTTCTTCCCTTCTTCCCTCTCCACCACTTTTCTTTTAGCCCTCCTGCTTTTCCTTTTATATTTTTCCCTATTCCCCTTTTTTCTGCTAAACTCAACATCTTTCGTTCCTTTCCTTCACTCTTTCTAGATCTCCCTCACTTTAAACATGGTGTTTGTGTTAGACCCTCACACCAGGGCTTTCACTTAACTCCTTGTTTTTTTGCAAAATACATATTACATAAATTCCCCCATTACCCCCAGTCATATACATCCCGTGAAGTGAAATAAGGCAAGACACTATATATTGCAATCATACTTAATAGTGAAAATGTGAAAAAAGTGAAAAAAGAAGACAAAAAAAAAAAAAAAAGTAATCTAGGGGAAAGTGCAACCCACCTTTCCCTTGTCATTTAATCACCGTGTCAAACATATCACTCAAAAAAAAACAAAAAAAAACCAATCACATCCAGTGTTTTTCGGAGGGGGTCTAAATGGGGGGGGGGGGTCTAAATGGATATCATATCAAAAGACAAAAAAAAAAAAATATATAAAATATATAAATATATATATATATATATATATATATATATATATATATATATATATATATATATATATATATATATATATATATATATATATATATATATATAAGAAATGCAAAAATCTGTCACAAGAATCCCTAGTAAATCAATTCAAATTAGACTACATCATGCAATATGTGCTGTTCTAAAATATAACGTGTCATGTTCAGTACACTCCATAGCATCATCGTGAGGGCTGGGGATTATCAGTCGGCAACTGTTAACCAAACTGTGCCCTTCGGTCCCTCTCCAGGATCATTTTCCATGGGGAACACTCACCATCAGAAGATCACTGTCATTCAAAGATAAACGAATTCCCAAGCTCTGTAACATCACCATGTCAAAAATACATTATCACCTTGCCTTTCTATGGTTTTTGCCCCTATACTTTTCAATTTACATTGTCCCTTCTATTTCTGTTTGCGGAGGATGGCGCTGTAATTATTAATAAAAATAAAAAAAAATCTAAATTACCTTTTCCCTAATCAATATACAGCTGTCACATGACCCAGCTCTTTCCCAGCCTGTGTGCAGGGAAACACAGGCAGGAGGAGCTTCTAGGCCTCTGCTGCTGGTCACATGTTCAAAAAAAAAAAACAGCCTATTGAATACAGTGTAATTTATTATTGTTTGTTGTCAATAGCATGGTGTGAGGGGATTTCTGCCAGTCACAGGCTGTGTTACACCCCTCCAGCCAATGTCTTAGAATAAGAGGGAGGTGAAGCCTCCATCAATTAAGATGTAATATCCTGCCTTCATTGTGTTTAGCTGGTTAGTGGGCATGGAGGAGGGAGTGAGGGAGTGGACTGTCATTTACCACTTTGTCTACATCCACACGTGGGACGCTATAATCACATGGGATGCTCAGATCTCATAGGAAGGAAATGCTCAGCATAAAATCCATTCCAGCGATGTGTAGGAGCCTAGCCGCTGTCTCTGTCCTCATTGGATAGATTGGTAGCAGCAGGAGCCATTGTCTCCCGCTGCTGTTAACCAAAATCAGTGACACAGGAACGGGGAGGGGGGTCCGAGTTCTGCTCTCTGTGTCAATCGCAGAAGCGGGATCCGGGAGCGCGCCCGCACGGGTGCACCCATGGAAAGCGTCTCTCAATAGGGGCACCTGATGAAGGGGAGGAGCCAGGAGTGCCGACAGGGCACCCCAGAAAAGGAAGTTTAGGGCTGGTTTTGCACAGAGCAGGCAAGTATAACAAGTTTGGTATTTTTATTAAAAAGAAAATATGAACCTTTAGACTCGGTCCACACTAGCACGACTTGTCAGGCGACTTGATCAGCCTGACAAGTCGCGCTCCCTCGCGGTCCCTTGACTGCTGCAGGACCCGTTCTAATAGCGACACAAGTCGCTCCGACTTAGAAAAAGGGTCCTGTACTACTTCGGGGCGACCTCGGAGCGACTTGCATAGACTTCCATTATGTGAAGTCCATGCAAGTCGATCCGATGTTGTGGTACATGGGAATGCACAAGTCGCCCCTGAAGTAGTACAGAGTCGTGTCGCCTCAGTGTGAACCGACTCTTACAAACCCTTTAGACTTTAGATTTAATGAATTTTACGATCAGTTTGATTATTTTTTTGCTCAGATGTTGGAAAAACACTTTCGGCCCCTTTCATATGGGGCGGACTCTACCAGGAGTCCACCTGCTCAGCAGGGAATCTGTCTGCTGATCCCCACTGAGCAGGAGGATGGCTGGTCCGTGTCCGCTCCGCCTATGCAGACACATGGCCGCTCTACTCTATGGGCAATCGGATGTAAATGGACCGCCTGTCTGTTTACACCCGACTGCCATCTGATCTGGCAGATCGATGGAGAACGGGTCCCCCATCTATCTGTATTTATCGGCTGTCGTGGGTGCCAACAGACAAATGTCCGTTGACATCCGCTGCTCCATAGAGGGCAATGGGTGGTCCGATCGGGTCCGCCTGTCTGTTTCAGGCAGACCAGATCAGCCCATTCATGTGAAAGGGGGTCCTACAAAATAACAGCGTTTGTTTTTGGTTTATTTTTCTTTTTTCTTAAAATTCCTCCACTGGAGTTAAAAAAAAAAAAAAAATCTCCTACCCCAAAGATATTTTTCTCTTACGTCCTCCGACAGTCGCCGCCATCACCATATTCATCACAATGGGGTATTAGACTTTGCTCCGAAGGAGTAGCTAGGCAACAGAATATGTTAATATAAAAGCTTTAACACATCCCACCCCCAGGGGGTGGTCCCCTCAGTCAATACCCTCCTACTTCCTGTATCCATACCTCAGTTTCAATGTCTAGCTTGTCAGGAGTAGCTGGATGTTTCTATGCTGGGGCATTTTGTCTCAGCCTTTCTCTTTTTGGATTTTTGTTTGAGTTTTTTTCTCTCTCTTTACTCAGCTGTTGTTTTTGTCAGCGTTAGTTGGTTCTTCTGATGAAGAGGATTCGTGCGGGTCGGGTCTCGAGCTGATCCCCCTGGTCGCAGGTTGTGAGTCAGTGGCTTCCCGGCCTGCCATCGAGCGTTCAGCCAGGTAACGCTCCTGGCACAGTGAACGACCCATCCCTGTTCGGTGCAGGGATGATTGGTGAGGTGGCTACCTCACTGGACGCTGTGCGGTTTCTTAACCCCGATTTTGTGCATCCTGGATGCGACTCTCCCTGCCTCATGTGTAGCGGCTTGTTCGCCTGTGGGGGTTCCCCACGCCATCCAGGAGGTAAGTGTATCTGTGTGGGGACCTGTCTGTCTGGGGGGTGTCAGTCTGGGACTGTGTAACCCTGCCTGTGTTCACACTGTAAAATTCCCTATCTCTCTGACTGCATGCGGTGGGCTGCAAGGAGGGGGTGCTGTGCTACACTGCCTGTATCAGCCTGTGTATGTGTGACTGGCTGTGTGCTGTGGGGCATGATCATATCGTGTTTGGGGCACATTACAGCGACCGCTGCGGCGGTCCGCCATGTTTTTATGACATTATGGTGTTATTTTTTAATCACCTCACTGAGGTGGAGGAGCGGCGGTTTCGGCGCCAAACGGCGCCATTTTGGCTGCACTCGCTCCGGCCGCATGTTTACACTGATGGCGGCCATTTTCTTGTAGCCTTCCATAGGCTTTCATAGAGCGCCCTGCATGTCAGCATTTCCTTTTCTCCTGAGCCACCGATCGAGGCAGAAGCAGCAGCGGTCTCTACAGGTTTTTACCTCCCTATCCCTGTATCCTTGCCCAAGTTGTACTTTCTCCCTGTGGGGGTCTCATTGCAATTGTGTGTGTGTGCGGTGGGCTGCGCTCGCTGCGCTTTTTAAAGGGGCAGTTAACCCTTTATTCTTCCACATACTTTGGGGCGTGGATTCTCAGGAAAGCAAATTTCCTGCCACATTGGTGGGAAGCCAGGGGACTGCTGTTTCCCCCCCAGGGGGGGATTTGGCTGCGATTGTGGCTAGCCTTGCGGCTCAGGTGCAAATGCTGGTGGCTGCTCAATCCTCAAAAAGACCCAGAGTTTCAATTTCCTCTGATTCAGAGGGTGATGGTGACGGGGCTGCTGTGGCTGGGGTCTCCCTATCGGGGTCCCGTTCCTCCCTGGATCTTGTGGGGTCCGAGGTGGAGGCTGAGGTTGAAGGGGTGGATAATGCTCCCCCTGGCTCGTCTGAAGAGCTTGCACTCATGGATGAATTGGTTGCTTCTATTTAGCAGACACTGCGCTTGCAGGATGAGCCGTGTCCTCCTACTGCCTTGGCGGCTTATGGGACAAAGAGAAGACGCAAAACATCGCAGGTTTTTCCCTGCACGGATGATTTCCAGAACGCTGTTAAGTAACAATGGCGTAATATCCGCAAGCCTTTTGCGGTACCCAGTAGGTTCAAACTGCGTTATCCTTTCACGCCCGCTACTGATGAGCGTTGGTGCGTGCCGCCTCCGGTGGATCACGCGATCCCGGTTTTGAATAAGTCTACTGCGATTCCTGCTGAGGATACCCCGGTGTTCCGGGATGCCACGGACAAGAGGCTGGAGTCTCTTGCCCGTCATACCTATTCTATTATGGGTTCTATGCTGAAAGCTCTGTTTGCTTCCCTTATGGCGGCCCAGGCGGTCGCGAGTTGGACGCAGGTGCTTAGACGCGTTTTGGTGGCTGATTCCGCCCCACATGCGACATTGGACATGGTGGATCAAATCCATCAGGGTGTCATGTATTTGTGCGATGCGGACTTGGATATGGTCCCGTTGGCCGCACGTGTACACGGTGTGGCGGTGTTGTCCCGCCGCTTGGTTTGGTTGAAGTGTTGGTCGGTGGACCAATCTTCGCGCAAGACCTTAGCCAATCTGCCCTATGACGGTTCTCGCCTTTTTGGCGAATCCTTGGATACACTGATAAAGGGGATCACGGGGGGTAAGAGCACGCTCTTGCCCCAATCCCACAAGGCTAAGGCGACTCCCGGGAAGAAGCATGCTTCCTTTCGGCCCTCTCAGGGGTCCTTTCGTGCCTTTCGGTCGCACTACAAGGGCAAGCCGTTCAAAGGTCAGGGCTCCCAGAAGAAGCCGTGGACAGGTAAGCAGAAATCCGGCCAGTCCGGATCCACTGCCCACAACAGTGCGGCCTGAAGGGGCGCCCTCACCCGGTTCTGGGGTGGGGGGACGCTTGCTCGGTTTTCCACAACCATGGCTGTCCCGGGTTCGGGACAGGTGGGTTCAGGAAATCGTTCGATCTGGTTACAAGATCGAGTTTCTCTCTCGGCCGGAGAGCAGATTTTTCCCCTCAAATCTTCAACTGTCTCCGGAGCGTTTGCGGGATCTGCACCTAGTGGTGCGGGACCTGAGGGCTCAGGGAGTGGTGGTTCCGGTGCCTCATCGGGACAGATTTCGGGGGTTCTATTCCAATCTGTTCACCGTGCCCAGGAAGGAGGGCAAGGTACGTCCGATTCTGGACTTAAAAGCTCTGAACCGCTTTGTGCGGGTCCGCAAGTTCCGCATGGAATCTCTACGGTCGGTGGTGGCTGCCCTGGTTCCGGGGGAATTCATGGCCTCCATCGACTTGAAGGATGCGTACCTACACATTCCCATTTTCGAGGGTCACCAGAGGTACCTTCGATTCGCCATTGCGGAGGATCACTACCAATTCGTGGCGTTACCTTTTGGCCTCGCTTCGGCTCCGCGGGTTTTCACCAAGGTGCTTGCACCGCTGCTAGCCTTGTTAAGGGCCCAGGGCATCTCTGTCCTGGGGTACCTGGACGATATTCTGGTTCGGTCTGCGACCAGCCAGGGTCTGGAGTCGGATCTGTCCGTCACGGTGCAGACTCTACAGGAGTTTGGTTGGACGATAAATTATCCAAAGTCGACGCTGTGTCCGTCGGTTCGTCTTCACTATTTGGGGATGATCCTGGACTCGGTCCAGGCGAAGGTCTTCCTACCGGACGACAAACTCAAGACTCTTCAGGGAGAAGTCCAGTCCCTCAGGGACGTTCCGTGCTCATCCCTGCGGAAGTGCATGCGGTGTCTGGGACTGATGGTCTCGGCCTTCGAGGCGATTCCCTTTGCCCAGTTTCACACGAAGGGTCTCCAGGCGGAGATCCTGTCCAGGTGGGACGGGCGTCCGCAATCTCTGGATATCCAGATTTCGTTGAACCATCGCACCAGAAGGGACCTTCTGTGGTGGCTCCAGTCCCCGACGGTGTCGGGGGGACAGTCTTTTCGTCCTCTTTCATGGACGGTGATCACCACGGATGCCAGCCTGTCGGGCTGGGGTGGTGTTCTGGGCGTTCTGTCCGCCCAGGGAACTTGGTCGGAGGAGGAATCCTCCCTTCCGATCAATATTCTGGAGTTGCGTGCGATAAATCTCTGCCTTCAGGTTTGGACGGACAGACTGCGCGGCTGTCCGGTTCGGGTTCAGACGGACAATGCCACGGCGGTGGCTTACGTCAATCACCAAGGGGGCACCGGGAGTGCCCGCGCGGCTCGGGAAGTGGCCGACATTCTTTCCTGGGCCGAGACTCATGTCCCGGCGATATCGGCAGTACACATTCCGGGGGTGGAGAACTGGCAGGCGGATTATCTGAGCCGCCAGACCCTGGATCAGGGGGAATGGTCTCTCCATCCGGATGTCTTCCAGATGTTGTGCGCGAAGTGGGGTCTTCCGGAGGTGGATCTGTTCGCGTCTCGTCTGAACAACAAGGTAACAAGGTTCGTGGCAAGGACGCGCGATCCTCGGGCAGACGCGTCAGACGCGTTGGTAGCCCCGTGGCATCAGTATCGGCTGCTGTATGCGTTTCCGCCGATCCAATTGCTGTCCAGGTTCCTTCGCAGGTTGATCTCGGAACCACACATGGTGATTCTTGTGGCACCGGACTGGCCTCGCCGGTCCTGGTACGCGGACCTCGTGAATCTGGCGGTCGACGCTCCTTGGCGTCTGCCTCTTCGAGAAGATCTCCTGTCTCAAGGGCCGATATTCCATCCTGCTTTACAGTCGCTGGCTTTGACGGCCTGGCTGTTGAAACCGAGGTCCTGAAGGATAGGGGTCTCTCTCCGGAGGTCATTCACACCTTGATTAACGCGAGGAAGTCTTCCTCGGGGAAGGTCTATCACCGTACTTGGAAGGCCTATTTTGCCTGGTGTGAGTCCAGGGGGTTTTCACCTCGCACTTACTCGGTGTCTAGGGTGTTGTCCTTCCTTCAGACGGGTGTCGACCAGCGTTTGGCGCTGGCTACGGTCAAGGGTCAGGTGTCTGCGCTGGCCGTTCTTTTTCAACGTCCTGTGGCGTCGAACTCTTTGGTTAGTACCTTTGTTCAAGGGGTGCGACATCTGGTCCCTCCTAGGAGGAAACCTTTACCTCCTTGGGACTTGAATCTTGTTCTGTCCGTGCTGCAACATGCTCCCTTTGAACAGATCAGGAAAATCTCGTTGTCCATGTTGTCCAAAAAAGTTGCTTTTTTGGTGGCGATCACTTCGGCTCGCAGGGTTTCGGAGCTGGCAGCTTTGTCCTGCAAGTCTCCGTATCTGGTCCTTCATTTAGATAAGGTGGTATTGCGACCTAACCCTTCTTTTCTTCCGAAGAGAGTTTCGGATTTTCACATCAATGAGGATATTGTCCTGCCTTCACTCTGCGCGAAGCCTAAACATCCGAAGGAGGTGGAGCTGCATTCCTTGGATGTTGTTCGGGCGATTAGGGTTTACCTGAAATCGACTGAATCTTTCCGCAAGTCGGATTACTTGTTTGTCCTTCCTGGGGGACCTCGGAAGGGCTTGGCTGCGTCGGCCTCTACCATTGCCAAATGGATCAGACAGACTGTGGAACAGGCCTATGCTTTGAAGGGGAAAGTTCCCCCTATGCCTGTGAAGGCGCACTCTACAAGATCTCTGAGTACGTCTTGGGCCTGTCGTCATGGGGCTTCTGTGGCCCAGGTGTGTAAGGCGGCGACTTGGTCCTCCGTTCACACCTTCACAAAATTCTACAGAGTGGATGTTCAGGCATCGGCAGATGCTTCCTTTGGCCGCAAGGTCCTTAGTGCGGCAGTTCCTTAGAGCCTCTTGTATGGGCTCCTTGGCTGTTTGGGATACATGTTGTTATCCCTGGGTTATTTGTTTTCCTGGGTTTTTGCTTCTGTTGAGCAAGTTTTTTTTTTCTTCTGTTGCCCAGATGGTTTCCTTCCTTTGGTAAGGTTCCTTTCTCTGCTGTGGAGGCGGCGTTGCCTTGGGCGCGGCTGCGTTTCCCACCCCTCATGTTTGCACTGCTTTGGGACGTCCCCATTGTGATGAATATGGTGATGGCGGCGACTGTCGGAGGACGTAAGAAAACTGAATTTTTGTAAAATCTTACCTGTAAAATTCCTTTCTCTGAGTCCTCCGACAGTCGCCGCCCCCGCCCCTCTTTTGGGGTTGGTCGTATACTCTACTGCTATTCCACTGAAACTGAGGTATGGATACAGGAAGTAGGAGGGTATTGACTGAGGGGACCACCCCCTGGGGGTGGGATGTGTTAAAGCTTTTATATTAACATATTCTGTTGCCTAGCTACTCCTTCGGAGCAAAGTCTAATACCCCATTGTGATGAATATGGTGATGGCGGCGACTGTCGGAGGACTCAGAGAAAGGAATTTTACAGGTAAGATTTTACAAAAATTCAGTTTTTTTTCTCAGCCCTGTAGCTTATAACTGGATGTCTGTGGAAACGACAAGCTCAAGAGGTTTTTTTAAACTAATTATCTGTTTAGTTTGGAAAGGGCTGTGGTATGAGTCCTCTTGCAGAATTTGGCACTGTGATTGGTGGAAGGGTCCCCTCAGCAGGCATTCCTCGCTGACAGCAATGCTTTCATCTGACTGGCTTGCTTATTTTGTCATCAGCACGAAAGAAAAAAAAAAAAGTGATGAATTCCTTGAAACTGAGACTGAGGAGGAGAAATCACTTCTTCATAAAGTATACACAGAGTCTGGGAACGGAAGGAATTGATTTATACTGAGTGAGTGTTGTAGCGGGATGCAGGCAATAATTAGCGCTAAAGTAAAGGCAACTCTGTTTTTTTATTTTTATTTTAAATAAACTTTTAGAAACTGCTTTCATGGCTGTGGACCCTGAGAGCTTTCCATAGCCAGAGGTGGGGGGAGGCCGGAATTTACTCGTAACTATTCCGAAATTTAAACCAATTGCAATAGACTAATTGTATAGTTACTATGGAATAGCCAGGTAATGGTTCATTAACTTCAATTGTCAGGACTCTCAGGTAGCACCCAAGCGTAATTCCTGCACTGAATACAGATATCGACCTGGCTCCAGGGCTGGGGTTGAGCACCCCTCCCTGCATTGCACAGCTGTGAATGCCTCGTTGGGTGCCTCAGCAGCATTGGATGTTCATTCTTCTATCCTAGATTAGTGAATTGCTGCTATGCCCTAAAACACTCTCCCTTGTTTAACCATCAATGATAGATGGGAAGCTTTGCATTTAAGTCCATTAATTTTACAGCCCATACGCTAGAACAGGGGTCTCCAATCTTCCTAAAAAAAAAAAATGGCCAGTTTACTGTTCTTTGGACTGTAGAGGGGCCGGACTGTAGCCATTGGGAGTAGAAAATGTCTTGAAGTCCATGGGAAAAATGAATGCGGCATTGTTTGTTTCAGTGGAAGTAATTGTTCCCCATCGTTGGTGTCACTGGCAGGAACTGTGTCCCATCATTGGTGGTGCTATTAGGAGAAATTGTGCCCGATTGTGGGTGTCTTTGAGCCCCATCCTTTGTCCTTGGGTGAAATTGTGCCCCATCATTGGTGCCACTGAGCCCCAACCTTGGTGTCATTGGAAGAAATTGTGCCCCATCATTGGTGTCATTGGGTGAAATTGTGCCCCATCATTGGTGCCACTGAGCCCCAACCTTGGTGTCATTGGAAGAAATTGTGCCCCAACCTTGGTGTCATTGGAAGAAATTGTGCCCCAACCTTGGTGTCATTGGAAGAAATTGTGCCCCATCATTGGTGTCATTGGGTGAAATTGTGCCCCAACCTTGGTGTCATTGGAAGAAATTGTGCCCCATCATTGGTGTCATTGGGTGAAATTGTGCCCCATTATTGGTGCCACTGAGCCCCATCATTGGTGTCATTGGGAGAAATTGTGCCTCATCGTTGGTGTCACTGGCAGAAATTGTGCCCATCATTGGTGTAATTGTTGTCATTGGGAGAAATTGTGCCTCGTTGGTGTCACTGGCAGAAATTATGCCCCATCATTGGTGTAATTGTTGGTGTCATTGGGAGAAATTGTGCCCCGTCGTTGGTGCCACTGAGCCCCATCCTTGGTGTCATTGGGAGAAATTGTGCCTCATAGCTGGTGTCATTGGGAGGAACACAGCCCCTTCATTGGTGTCATTGGAGAGAATTATGCCCCATTTTAGGTATCAGTGGATGAAATAGTGCCTCAAGGGCTGGTTAAAAACAAGCAGAAGGCTACATCTGGTCCCCTGGCTTCAGTTATGAGACCACTGTACTAGGGACAACTTAAAGCCATATTAAAGTTTGTAAAGGTACATTTAAAAAAACAAAAAACAAACATGTCTATACTTACCTACTCTGTGCGTGGCCCCGAACCTCCTCTTTTCGGGTCCCTCCGCCAGCCTCCAGGCACCTCCCCTCTGTCCAGTGCCCCCATGGGAAGCCGCATATATCACAAAGATAAAGTGGAGATCAAATACCACCAAAAGAAAGCTCTATTTGCGTGAATTTTTTTTTATAAAAATTAAATTTGCATACAGCATAGAGCATGACCACACGATTGCCAAATAAAGTAGCGCAGTGCTGAATAGCAAAAACTGCCCTGGTTTTGAGGGGGGGGGGGTAAAACCTTTCAGGGCTGAAGTGGTTAAGGTGAAAACACCTTCTGCCTGTAGAACCACTTTCTGGCATTCATTGCCACAACCTCCTTAAAGCGGAGTTCAACCCAAAAGTGGAACTTCCGTTCATCTGCTTCCACCCCCTCCCCCCCTCCGGTGCCACTTCCAGGGGGAAGGGGGGACCAGGTACCTGCTTTTGTTTTTGACAGGTACCCTTCACCACTTCTGGGAGATAATGCCATCAGAAGTTCGGCCCCCCTCCTCCTCCCTCTGCCGCCAAAGCCAATTAGAATGCGCAGCGTGCATGCGTAGTAGGGAACCGGCTATGAAGCCAAAAGGCTTCACTGCCGGTCTCCCTTAGAACAATTGGTGGCGGCAGCCGATCAGAAAATCGGCTGGGGTGCCAACATTGCAGGCTCCCTGGACAGGTAAGTGTCTATATATTAAAAGTCAGCAGCTACAGGATTTGTACAGTATTTGTAGCCTCCTTAAAGCGGAGTTCCGGGCACAGAAAACATTTTTCAATGAACATACCCCCGGGACAGTCAGGGCTAGTACATTCCACAATGGCTAGCCTCTGATCTGTCCCGGTTCGCACTTACCTGCAAGATGAAATACTCACTTATAAAATTTCTTCCACAGCGTTGCCATCTCTCTTGTGGGCAGCTGAAGCCGGCGCGGTCCTCTTCTGCGTCTTCTCCCGCGTCTTCTTCTCCCAGAATGCGCCTGCACCGGCCCCTCTCGTCACTTCCGGTGCGGCGCCGCATTCCTCCACAGCTTCTGGGCATGCCAAGAAGCTGTTTAGCAGGGGAATGCGGCGTCGCCCCGAAAGTGACGAGCGGGGCCGGTGCCGTCGCATTGATTCCTGGGAGCGATGACGTTCAGCTCCCAGGAATCATCGCAAGACAGGAAGTGACGGCGGAGCCGCGGCGCTGAGGGAGGAAGTACTCTGAGGTGAGTATTTTCGATCTTCAATTACAAGGTGAGTAAAAAAAAAAACCTAACTATCCAATTCCTTTTCAGGTGAAGGAGAACTAGTGGACGGGCACAAAAAAAAAAAAGATCGAGTTTGTGCCCGGAACTCCGCTTTCATTTTTTTTTTCCCCAGCTGGAACACCGCTTTAAGCCCGACATTAAAAAGTCGTCCCGTGTTTCCTGCCTGTGGCAACTCATGACAGCACCTAAATCTGGCTATTAGAGCCGGGGTCTCATCCAGGCGGATTGGGGTCTCATCCAGGCGGATAATGTCTTCCAGGTGGCTGGGCTCTCCTGTCACAGAACTTTAATGTGTTTGAAAGTTACTTGGCTGTTGAATGAGAATTCTCTGGACCCATCTTAAGTGCAGATTGTACAGTTTTAATTGCTTCTCCAGCTTCCTGTAGGAATCCTGTGTAAAGGGAAAGTGAAGTGTACTTTCCAGGATTGCACTCGATGACTTACTCTTTACCTAAAAGTAGATTTTGATTTGACTTTCATATTTTTTTTTACATTCACATACATGTAGCACTGCCCCCTAGGGAGCTGCTGAGACTGGATTCCCCTGGGTTACCCATAGCAACAGTCTGTAAAATCCTATTGCTTTAACACTTGGGTCAGACAATGAACAGTCCAGGGGATTCGGTTTTTTGTGTTTTTTATTGGAACTTGGATGGGAGAAGGGATGAGTGGGACACTCCAACTTGAACTATGCACAATATAGAGGACATCTATCTGTAAAGTATGCGGCAAGGCCGCTGCTTCACTCTACCACTGAAGTGAAGATAGTGAAATTGATCCTGTTGTGTTGAACTTTCAGGGTCCTAAACTTGGCACCCCCTTTTTCTCACTTGCTGTGCATGCTAGCTTCTGTCCACTGACCCTCACTGGAGTGGTCCCCTTCCTGGGCAGACCCCCGGCAAGCTCCCTGGTACTCACGGACACGGTTTTTCCTCAGGTTGCTCTGCCTTCAACTCCCTGGTCAGCATCCACTGGACCTCCTAGCTCAGAACCACACTTCTGGTCCACTAGGCCAACTGCCTGTGAACCACCTTCCTTGCTGACAGGAGGAGAAACAGCCGTCGCCCTCCTCCTGGGACCTGGCTTCCCACCCAAAGAAGCCCTGTCACATGTGCCCTTGGCTTTTATGACCAATCCCAGGAAGCACCAGGATGCTGACAGGAGGAGAAACAGCCGTCGCCCTTCTCCTGGGACCTGGCTTTCCGCCCAAAGACGCCCTGTCACATGTGCCCTTGGCTTTTATGACCAATCCCAGGATGCACCACTACTCCTTTGCCAACCCTCTGGGACAGCCACAAAAGCCTGTGTGTCATTGACTGGTTTTCCTCCACTGTCCAACAGACTCCCCTATTGGATACAGTGGGGACACTCCCTCAGGCCAAGTGAATCACACATGGAAACATGCAACAGGCAAAACTACTGATTAGGCTCCCCTAATAAGCAGATGGAGTAAACAATGCCTTTACCTAGCACCTACCTAGGAGGGCGCTACATCCACATTTGTTGATTTTCTCTCATTTGCCTGTTCAGTCAGCATCCTCACTGAACAGCTCTGAAGATGAGACCAGTTCTAGGGTAAGCCTGTAGCATTCTGTTAAAATGAATCATTAGACATATATGAAGTATAGCAATAGTGTTGATAACCTATTCCATCTGGGGTGCCAAGGTTCGCCATCACTGGTCTAAGCTGACTGACCGGACAATCCCAGGAGACGCACTAAAACACCATCAACTAGTGATTGCACGAACGCCTAGAGCAGTGATGACGAACCCTGGCACCCCAGATGTTTTGGAACTACATTTCCCATGATGCTCATGCACTCTGCAGTGTAGTTGAGCATCATGGGAAATGTAGTTCCAAAACATCTGGGGTGCCAAGGTCATCACTGGCCTAGAGTCACTGCATGGACAAGTCCATAATCAAAGGCAGTGCCGGGACAAGGTCATCCAGCGCCCAGGGCAATTCGAAACTGCGCCCCCCTCCCCCGCTCATGATGTGCAAGCTTAGGGGATCCTACACCCAGCAGTCACTCTCTTGTCAAAATCACTGCTACTGTCACTACTCCTGTTAGCCTTGCAAAAGTTGGAAGACTCCCCCCAGTAAACCAATGCGCCCAGGGCAGCCGCCTCCCTCCTGCCCACCCCTTGTCCCTACCCTGGTCAAAGGGAAAGATAAAAGTCAGTTTAAACCAGGGATTCCAAAATCCAAAAATCTTGCTGCTTTCAAAACACAGTTACTGGAAGCTGAAAATAGAACATAAAAAAGAGAAAGAGAGAGAACACAGGCTCATAGTGCAGTCACCTTTTATTATGTATTAAAGGTAACTGCACTATGAGCCTGTACGCCCAATCCTCGGAGATGGCCTTGACCTGCCCTCCAGCACACAGCAGGCGATTGACAGCCTCAGCTGTGCATGTTACCCTATTGGACTGTGTAGGGGTCCATTCTCTCCACTCAAGTCTCTGATTACACTCAGCTGCCTCTATGCTGTGACTTCAGACCCCTGCCTCATGCCTTCTGAAGCTCAGAACTGCTGTGTAAATTCTGGAGCTTGAACAGATGTAGAGCACAGAAGGCTTCAGATTAACAGATACAATTTATGTAGGAGGCTTTGTATCATCTCTGTGTCACCTGAGGACAGTCACTATACTTGGTATATGTAAGGGTTTACAATCACTTTTCTGCTTTGCTTTTTTTTTTTTTTGTCCTGTATTGTAAAATAAAGGCTTTGGTGATTCACTTTTGCATTTACCATCAAACATGAGTAAAAGATGTGATATGATGTTGCTGGTGGGTGACGTGGAAATGAACAGCAATCTCTGTCTTTGAGCTGAAGGTGGCGCCGTTTCCTCTAGTTCTGCTCACACTGTGCTAATCCATTAATGGACATACACTTCTTATTAAAGGCTTTGTTCAATAGAGCACAAATTGCTTTTTTTTTTTTTTTTACTTCATCTAAATGTAGGTTCTAAGTGTTTTAGGCGATCGCTCTTAGCCCCTCCATTGTCTGCTGTTACCTTGGAGCAGCTGGGATTACACATCTGAAACAAGTCGGAAGATCTGCGGAGAACCGAACGAACGTGTCACATCGCATGCAAGTGTCCTTCTGCTAATATTTGCTCAATCTGCATCACGCTAGACCTTCCAGCAAACATATATAGACCTCTATTGGAGACAATTCGGGGCTGTTGCTGCTTCCTAAAGGTCTCAATAACCGAATATGTAAAATGAGATTCTGACCACCATAAATGCCAGGCTTTGCAGTATTGTAGGCAGGTTGGCACATTGCTACCTTGGCAATTCACACAATGACTACTAAATTATATTAGAATTAGTTCTTGCAGAGATGAATAGACCAAATTTTAAAGTGGACATAAGTCCCCTAAAAAAAAAAAAAAAAAAAAAAATATATATATATATATTAAAGTTCCTTCTGAAGATTAGCAGCGCACTTCGGATGCCTTGAGCCTCATAGCCAAGTATACAGTATATGTGTGAGATCATCTAAGGCTGGAGTCTTCAAACTGCCCCTTACATCTGCGTGTGCCTGACAGTCCCCCCCCCCCAAGGTCTGCGTGTGCCTGGCAGGTCCCCCCCCCCCCCCGAGGTCTGCTTGTGCCTGGCAGCACCCCCCCCCGAGGTCTGCGTTTGCCTGGCAGAGTCCCATCCCCCCCCTTGAGTTCTGCTTGTGCCTGGCAGCACCCCCCCCCCCGAGGTCTGCGTTTGCCTGGCAGAGTCCTATCCCCCCCCCCCCCTTAAGGTCCACGTGTGCCTGGCATCATCCCCCCCTCCCCGTCCTTGAGGTCTGCGTGTGCCTTGCGGAGTCCCCCCAACCCCTTGAGGTCTGCGTGTGCCTGGCAGAGTCGTCGCCCCCCCCCTTGAGGTCCGCGTGTGCCTGGCAGAGTCCCCCACCACCCCCTTGAGGTCCGCGTGTGCCTGGCAGAGTCCCCCCCCCCCTTGAGGTCCGCGTGTGCCTGGCAGAGTCCCCCCCACCCCCTTGAGGTCCACGTGTGCCTGGCAGAGTACCCCTCCTCCACCCCCTTGAGGTCTGCGTGTGCCTGGCAGAGTACCCCTCCTCCACCCCCTTGAGGTCTGCGTGTGCCTGGCAGAGGTGGGCCAGGGAAGAAGCTAATGGAATGTGATTTGCTCCATTATCTTCAATGTTTGGCAGGGGAGACCTCCATGGTCTAAAGAGAAGCTGTCATGACTATTTAGTATCACATAGGGGACTTTTGGTTCCCTATATAAGCGGAATAGCAGTAGGGCTGTAGGTTCTGCACCCAGCACCACAAAAGTGTTTTTCTACCTTTTTTTTTTTTTTTTTTTTTATTCCACCAAATTATTTATTATGTTTTAATACAGCAACCTCTCTGCTTCGTCTCCTGTTCCTGTCAGGGGATAATGACATTTCATCTGTCACAATACAGACAGAAGAGCCAAGAAGACATACGGAGCGCTCGAGCAGAGTGCTTCTTGTATACAGACAGTTGATTTATTGAACAGACATGCTAAGCTAGCTAGAGGACAGATTGTCTGAATGCACACAGGTGATCCGTCGTCCCGTGCATTCGGATAATGACTATGCCTGCTCTGGTTTTTTTTTTTTTTTTTTTGTAGAGGAAATAGTCCTCTCTCATGTCAGGATGGGAGTGTATATTTGTTGATAAGCAAGGAGAAATGCCATCACAAGGACTCCGGGTCTTCTGTGCATTTGTCAATGACATTTTGTGTCGGCTGCAGCTGGAAAAGAAGTTTTTCTGAAGCGTAAAATCTGATAATGGAATAAATGACCCAGACCACTTCATCTTCTTTCTGTACAGCATTAATCATATTGGATTAATGATATTTTAAAATTCAACCCCAGGAATTAAAAAAAAAAAAATGCAATCTTGCAGAGGGCTTTCCCACTCCCTTGTGGGGGGGTACTGACCTCGCACCCTACTCCGGTGCTCTGCTCCTCTGCCCAAGGTCTGCTCTGTGGGCGAAGCCTTGGCATCATCACATCCAGTGCAGGGCTGTGAATCCCTTAACTGTATGGTGAGGAGGCTGGAGTGTGAACAGAGGCGGTTACAGCTTACAGAGCAGGTTCTACCACTAACCTCACACCCTACTCTTGTGCTCTGCTCCTCTACCGAAGGTCTGCTCTGTGGGCGCAGCCTTGGCATCATCACATATAATGCAGGGCTGTGAACCCCTTAACTGTATGGTGAGGAGGCTGGAGTGTGAACAGAGGTGGGAGGCAGGGTCACAGTGCTGGAGGGTGCACCCCTAAATATAACGAGCAGTTAAAAAGGAACTTCAGTCCTTTTTTTCCCTCTAGTGCCCTGGGATTCAGTGCTGTTTTCTCTCAGGCGGTGGCTCTTACCACTGTGGGTCTCCATTGCAACCATTTTGGACATAGAGCTTCCTGAGGAATCATGTCTGGCTCTGCAGTGCTCATGTTTGAGGCCGTGCAGCGCTGTGGCTCTGTCTGGTCGTCCTGCAGCCACCCAGGATGTGTGATGTGTCCCAGGAGGCTGCAGGCATGGGAGTGCCCAAGTGCATATCATTCTCGCTTTGGTGAGAATTGAGCAAGTGGGAGTGGGTACCTGTCAAAAAATTTACCCGCTCCCCATAAAAAATAAAGCCAAAAGTGTTGGGGTAAATTTAGACATGCGTCTAATCTCTCTTGCCTCTGAACCCCGATCTGCGCTCTGATTGTGCTCCAGAGGCCACTGTCAGGTGGTCAGGAAGCGATATGACACCTCACCGCCTGTTTTAACCCCATTTTTGCTGAAAAACGTATGGGGCGCTTGCTGTGCTTCCCCATCGACTTTGTGTAGCATTTGGTGGGCTTGCCAATCGCTTCAAGTCGGGTCAACTTTGCTGTGGGCACAAAGCAGAACATTGCGGCCATGGCATGGAAACGCCCCCGTTCACTGCCTATTGCAGCTTAAGGGGAGGGGGTCAGTTGGTGGGTGGTAAAAATGCACAGTTGAACTAACCGCAAGTCTAAATGAGGATGGGTGCAAGAAGTTAAATAAGTGCCACTTTCACTTTTGAGTTTAAGTGGTTCTAAAGCCTAAACATTTTTTACCTTAATGCATTTTTTACCTTGTATTAAGGTAAAAAATGTTTAGGCATTAAAGCGGAGTTCCACCCAAAAGTGGAACTTCCGATCTTTTGTTTCCTCCCCCCCTCCGGTGCCACATTTGGCACCTTTCAGGGGGGGGGTACCTGTTTTTGACGGGTACCTTCCCCCACTTCCGGGATACGGTGCCGTGGCGTCGTCCCTCGGAAGTTCGGCCCCCCTCCTCTGCCACCGAGCCAATAGGATTGAGCAGCGCGCTTCGTGCATGCGCAGTAGGGACCCGCCAGTGAAGTCGCAAGGCTTCACTGCTGGGTTCCCTTACCGGCAATGACGGTGGCAGCACCTGACAGCCGATGGATACACCGGCTGCGGTGCTGACATTGCTGGACTCCAGGACAGGTAAGTGTCCTAATATTAAAAGTCAGCAGCTACAGTATGTGTACAGTATGTGTAGGTGCTGACTTTTAATTTTTGGAGGGGGAGGCGGAACTCCACTTTAAGTTTGGCCCCCTCATACTTATCTGAGCCTTTGTTCAATTCAGTACTGTGCATGTCTGCAGCTCTTCTCTCCCCTTACTTCCGGTTCTCACTGGCTCGCTTTGCTGGGGCACCAGGAGCCATTGGCTCCCAGTGTTGTCAATCAAAGCCGTGGGGGGGGGGGGGGGTTGCGAGTCCCGCGTCCTGCTGTCTGTGTCAATGGACTCAGCACATGGGAAGCGGCTCCCCATGGGGGCACTGGACAGAAAGGAGGAGCCAGGAGTACTGGCGAGGGACCTGAGAAGAGGTTGGAGGCCACTCTGTACAATTCCATTGCACAGAGAAGGTGAGTATAGTGGTTTTATTTTTTTTCCGCTTTACAATACCTTTTAAGGTCCACTTAAACCCTTTAGCATTGTTTTAGCATTGTGCTTTAAAACGGAAGTTTATTCTGCTTGTAATTTGCCTGTTTTTACCAGAAATAGGCTAATATTTTCTAAAGCTATTCATCAAGTGTGTTCTTGAATCTCGGTGTATTTCTTCCAGATCTGTGCAGTAATCCAGTGTGAGACTTCCTGTAATAAAGACCGCTCACTGCTGCTCTCTCTCCTTGTGCAGGGAGACTGGTCTTGTCTCCGCCCCCCCCCTCCTGTAGTGGTTGAGGCCTTTTTGGTCCCTCCCACAGCCCAGCACTCTGCACAGACTAGCACAGTGATGATGTTACTGCTTCTTTACAATGTAATACCTGAGCTTGCAGAGGCATTTAGTACACACAAAGTTTGATTTTCAGTATATCCTTTGTGTCTATTGAGGAATATATTTGAGAGTTGTTGTGCCCTGGGGGTTCAGCTTTAAACTTGTATGAAAGTAAAAAAAGAACACCTAATGAAGTGCAATTTGTGAAAGATCCTTGGCAGAGTTATAAACATCCTTTTATATTTTGTGCCAGATTCCCTGGATTGATTTGTTGCACTGTCAGAGAACGTTCTAATTACACCACTTATATGAAAGCAAACACAATCCACAATTCAATAATCCATTTCATTACAGCACATTAATGCACGGGTGGGGGAGTCCTAATAAGCTAAACTCATTTAATTTAAAACCCTTTTTTTTTCTAAAACTACATTGTCTGTTTTTTTTTTTTGCTGTTTTTAAAGTTGAGGTAAACCCAGTAGCTAAAATCAAATGTGTAAAGCTAATTGCTAAAATTTCTGCTCCCATCTCCCAACAGATCACAGCTTTATCTGCTTGCCGTACCGAGCAGTGCCGAAACAGCTCAGCTACAACTGCTGCCCCCTCCCTGCAGTGCTGCAGCAGCTCAGCCACAACTGCTCCCCCCTCCTTGCAGTGCCACAGCAGCTTAGCTACAACTGCTGCCCCCTCCCTGCAATGCCACAGCAGCTTAGCTACAACTGCTGCCCCCTCCCTGCAATGCCACAGCAGCTCAGCTACAACTGCTGCCCCCTCCCTGCAATGCCACAGCAGCTCAGCTACAACTGCTGCCCCCTCCCTGCAATGCCACAGCAGCTCAGCTACAACTGCTGCCCCCTCCCTGCAGTGCCACAGCAGCTTAGCTACAACTGCTTCCCCCTCCCTGCAGTGACGCAGCAGCTTAGCTACAACTGCTGCCCCCTCCCTGCAGTGACGCAGCAGCTTAGCTACAACTGCTGCCCCCTCCCTGCAGTGACGCAGCAGCTTAGCTACAACTGCTGCCCCCTCCCTGTTGTGACGCAGCAGCTTAGCTACAACTGCTGCCCCCTCTCTGCAGTGCCTCAGCAGCTCATCTCACACTGCTCCTCTGCTGAATCACTGCTGAGGGAGGGAGCTGAGCTGCTGAGTCACTCCATTGAAGGAGAGGATCCTTAGCTGTGCTGCAGAGTCAGAGCTGGCAAGGGGAGGCATGGGGAGTTGAGCTGCGGAGTCAGAGCTGGGGTGGCAGTAAATACAGCCGGCTGAGCCAAGGTTTTACCGCCAACTGGCTGCCCACCTAAAGGCTAAACAGCTGGAGGAGGCTGTTCACATACCCTGGTCAAAATGCTTTGTGCTGCATCAATATAAGTGACATACTGAGTTGACAAGCGGCATTTTTGTTCAAACTCTGCCATTCAAGTCAATGGGGTTTGCTCTATCTTATCGGAAGATAAGGAAACCACAGGATCGCCTCATGAATGCCTCACATCGGCCGCTTGGCAACTCCTTGAAAAGCAATGCACTGCGGATCACTTTTCAGAGCATTGACTAGTGTGAGCCTAGTCTAAGTGCTGGGATGGGAAAGCAGAGGGAGAACTGAGCTGCTGAAATTAAGTGTTTCTGTTGTAAACTCTGAGGCTGAATTGCTCCAAAATGCCTGCAGCTCCAGTGGTCAGTGAGAGCTTATGTTAAAGCACATTCACTGCTTGCTAAAGATCTGTAAATTCTTATGTGTCCTTAGCCTGGCCACATATATACTTTACAGCTCATAAGCCCACAGCCTAAAGCTGAGAAAATGGTATCTACCCACAGTCTCTATTTATGTATATTTCCTGGCACTCGCTGACTTCTGGCTGATGTATCACCGTTTCTCTGTAATGGTACAGCAAAGTAAAAACACATGTATTAATATTCCCACACCTTTATAGCATTTTAAGGTAATTGAATTTTCAGCAGCCTGTTGTGATTTCCACTTATTTTCTTTTTATGCAAAGCAAAACCCAGACCACGACATTCCTTCAGTCATCAGATAAACATTGCGTACTGGGAGGGAGGTCTGACGGCCTCACTGCATACGCTCCCTGCCTGGCAGAACTTGATTGAACTTGGCAGTGTAATGTGGTAGGTGCTCGTCAGTGACGGTCAGGAATAGAAAAGCAAATGCTTTATATATCTGAAGAGATGTGAGCAACCACTGAAGCACAGCTTTAAATAAATAAATGTACTTTCTCTTTCGTTCATTGATGGACACAGCTCCTGATCTTCATAACCGTTGGGTTATACTGCCCCCTACAGGAGTAGGACACTAGGCAGAAAAATAATCTGGCTACACCTGAACCTGGACTACATGGGCAGTCCCAGGGGAGGTATACTCCCTCTCTCTGCAATAGGTACTTATAGTTTAATAGGTTTTTTTTTCTGCCTAGTCAGGAGTAAGGACCTAGTTCCTTGTTGGGATCTCTTTTTAGATAGAAATTTTTTTCTCAGTTTTTTTTCTCCGCTGAGATCTACAATCATCTGCCGGACTGGGCGACAGGCTGGATAGTCTAGATCCAGTGGTCACCCCAGTCTGGCCAGCAGGCGTGCGCAGACCTCAGCTCCGCGCTAGGTCAGCCGCGACCTAGCCCCACTGGACGGGGGCTGGCCTGCGACTTAAACGCCTTGCGAGGTCGCATTCGACCGTGTCTAGGCCCGAGTTGCAGCCTTCCTGCTGGCTGACAGGCCCCCATTTTAATGGCGAGGGGTTCTGTCTGGAGCAGTGCCCGTCTGGTTCCTGGATGGTGAGTAGCTGTCCCGCTTCTCCCCCTGGAGGGTTTTGAGGTGGACGTGGTCCCCTCCTTGGGACGGTCAGACCCCAGGGTTCCCCTCCTTCCCGTCAGGCACCCCCTTTCATCTGTCCCCCATCCTACCCCCCTTCTCTTTTTCTGGAGCTATGTCCAGAGTGTAGAGTCAGTGGACAGGTGTCAGCACACAGAGATAGAGAGAAAGGGGGTGCCAAGTTAGAACACTTAACATAAATACTAGCAGGAACCTTTATTCTATCTTCATTCAAGCGGCAGGGTGAAATATCGGCCTTGCCGCATCCTTAAGTCAGATGTCCTCAATACTGTGAATAGTTACTAGTTGGAGTATCCCACTCATCCCTTCTCCTATCCCAGTTCCAAATAAAACTTCACATCCCCTGGACTGATCATTGACTGAGCCAAGGACTTAAAGTGATGCGTTTCTGCAAGCAGTTGCTACAGGTAACCCAGGGGAATCCAGAAAGTGTTATATCCAGCAGTCCTCTAGGGGGCAGTGCTACATGGGCAATTACCCAAGTTCCTCAGCAGTATACTTAATCTAGAGTTTTATCGGTTGCCGGCATTGGAGCTAGTGCATGTGTACCTTCCAGCTATAGCTAAACACCCGATCCTCATGCACCAGGGCTAAACGCCCAGTTTTTATGAAGCCTAGCGCCATTGCCCAAAGCAACAAACTTCAAGTTTTAATTTTAATTTTAGCAGAAGATTTTTTTTTTTTTTTAAGTTATAGCAGCAACAAGAAAAAGATTTACAGTTACATTTGCAAACTTGCTTGATTTTCCTGAGTATAGAAAAAGGCTCCATGGCTGAAAGAGTGTGTTTGTTTTTTAAGGGCTGGCTTCAATGGTTGCTCATATCTGTGTAGATCAGATTCCTTCAAACAGAACTCTACATTACGCCATAAATATTTACTGTACACAAGAAGTTTGCAGAGTTCCATCAATTTCCCAGCAGAATAACAGAGTGTTTACTGAACTTGGCTAGTATCTTGGGAGTTGGGTACCTTCCACATCTACCGCCATTCCTAACATAACCTTATATAAAGAATATTGAGCTAGAGGTATAGAGAATATCTATAATGGAGTTTCAGTACTTACTCTTATTATACTTTTTTTGTTTCTCCTAACAAATGCAGTTCTGTACAGAAACGGAGGCCCATCACCAAAGTGGTGTACAACCTTCTGTCAGAACGAGACCTACGGAAGAGGCTGAAGGTCGTCGGCCTGTCCACTCACGGCACCAAGCAGCAGATGATCCGGCGACACCAGGAATATGTGCAAATGTACAATTCACAGTGCGACTCCCTTAATCCACAATCAGGTATGGCTCTATCTTTGTTTCACTAATTGCAGCAAATTAAGTATACCTTTAAACAATACCCTGTCCAGTGCAGAGTGAGATATAACCACTGTTCTTGTGCACATCGAGACCGGCTCAGGTAAGTACAAGGGGGAGCTGCATGCAGAAAGTTTTTTTTTTTTTTTCTTACATCCTCTGACAGACGCAGCCACATAATAGTTTCCTCACAAATGGTTAATGCACCACCGACAGGAGTACACTAAGCGGTGAAACTATTTAGAAAAACTTTTCACTAGACACACCCTTAGGGGCTGTCCCCTCAGACATTACCCCAGACACATCCAGCTTACGAATCAGTTTCTTGCTGCCTTGTGTTAGGACTGGACCTAGGTTTCCCTGCTGGGACTGCGGTCTCAGTTTTTTATTTTCATTGAGCTTATGTTGCCCTGTTGGCTACGTTTTTTTTCTGGCCTTGATGGATCGTTACCGTTTTTAGTTGGTTGTGTTTCTTCCCACCCCTCATGCCTACACTGCTTTGGGACATCCCATTTGTGAGGAAACTATGAAGTGGCTGCGTCTGTCAGAGGACGTAAGAGAAAATAGAATTTTTGAAAGAACTTACTGTAAAATTCTTTTCTCTGACAGACGCAGCCCCCGCAGCTCTATTTTGGGGTTGGTTGTCTCTTTCCTTTACTGCTTGCTATGAAACTGATTAGTAAGCTGGATGTGTCTGGGGTAATGTCTGAGGGGACAGCCCCTAAGGGTGTGTCTAGTGAAAAGTTTTTCTAAATAGTTTCCCTGCCTAGTCTACTCCTGTAGGTGGCGCATTACCCATTTGTGAGGAAACTATGAAGTGGCTGTGTCTGTCAGAGGACTCGGAGAAAATAATTTTATGGTAAGTTCTTACAAAAATTCTATTTTTTTTCTTTGCATTAGGTTCTCATAATGTGAATCGCACTGGCTTTTAATGGAGCCGATTCACACCATTTGGGGTATCCTCAGTCTGTTTCTGGAAAGGGTCCTATGGGATTTTTGGGTCTGATTTAGGTGGGAATTCAGGTAAAAATTCGCACCTGGAATGCACCTGAACCGGTGAACAAAGAAGCACCGGACTGCAAACTGCAGCAGGACATGCGTAAACCCAGCCTTAATGATACTAAACACACACACTGTTTGAAATTATCCCTTCTATTTCTGTATGTGGAGGATGACACTGTAATTATTTTAATAGAAAAAAAAAACATAAGTCGGAGGAGCTTCTAGTCCTCTGCCACTGGTCACATGTTAAAAAAAAACAGCTCTTGAAATACAGAGTAAAAATAAATATCAATAAACTCTTTTAAATTGTCATACAAATATATATTTGAAATCAAATCTTTATTATTTTTTGGCAATAACATGGTGTGTGGGGATTTCTGTCAGTCACAGGCTGTGTCACTCACCTCCAGCCTGTGTCTTAGAATAAGAGAGAGGCGAAGCCTCTATCAATCTACATGTAATGTCCCGCCACCATTGTGTTTAGCTATTGAGTAGGCACAGAGGAGGAGGAAGGGAGTGGGCAGCCATTTACCACTTTGTATGCACTCACATGTGTGACTCTATATGGGCTGCTCAGATGTGATAGGGAGGAAATGCTCAGCATAGAAATTCCCTGAAAACTGAGCATGTGCAGAGTTGCCATTACTGCTCTATAAAATCCCCAACTGCTTGGAGACTTGGACAGGTGGAGGTAGAGAGCAGCAGGATCTCATAGTGACTAAGTATCTATGAACAGCATGTAATACACCTTTTGTTGTTTGTATTTTCTGATGTGGATTTAGTGACCCCCACTTGCTTACAGCAATACGTATGTATAAGTTGCGGTTTGCAAGTGGTTTACCTGTATTATGGCTGAAGATATCAGCCCTAACCCCGGTATTGTTTTTTGCGGCCAGCTTTCTCATGAAACTGTCCCAAATGGCTCATGAGCGGCTGTAGCGGTTTTTCAAAGAAGCATTAGGGGACGTCACCACCCCCCCGAGGAGAGAAGAGTTATAGAGGGAGGAGCAGAGTCCCCCATGAGAGGAGAGTTGGGTAGAAGGAGGAGCAGAGTCCTCCAGCAGAGAAGAGTATTTCAGAAGAGGAGCGTTGGATAGAGGAAGGAGCAGAGTCTTCCAGGAGAGGAGAGGTAAAGGTAGTAGCAGAGTCCTCCAGCAGTGCAGAGTGTTTCAGGAGAGGAGAGTCAAAGGAAGCAGCAGAGTCCTCCAGCAGAGTAGAGTATCCAAGGAGAGGAGAGTTTGATAGAGAAAGGAGCAGAGTCCTCCAACAGTGCAGAGTATCTCAGGAGAGGGGAGTTACTGGAAGGAGCAGAGTCCTCCAACAGTGCAGAGTATCTCAGGAGAGGGGAGTTACTGGAAGGAGCAGAGTCCTCCAGCAGTGCAGAGTATTTCAGAGGAGAAGAGTTGGATAGAGGAAGTAGCAGAGTCCTCTAGCAGTGCAGAGTATTTCAGAGGAGGAGAGTTGGATAGGGGAAGGAGCAGAGTCATCCAACAGTGCAGAGTATCTCAGGAGAGGGGAGTTACTGGAAGGAGCAGAATCCTCCAGCAGAGCAGAGTATTTCAGAGGAGGAGAGTTGGACAGAGGTAGGAGCAGAATCCTCCAGCAGTGCAGAGTATTTCAGAGGAGGAGAGTTGGACAGAGGTAGGAGCAGGGTCCTCCAGCAGTGCAGAGTATTTCAGAGGAGGAGAGTTGGACAGTGGTAGGAGCAGGGTCCTCCAGCAGTGCAGAGTATTTCAGAGGAGGAGAGTTGGACAGAGGAAGGAGCAGGGTCCTCCAGCAGTATGTCAGGAGAGGAGAAGCTGTATTGCAAAGGGAAGTACAGAGACTCAGTGATTCGTGCAGGGGGAAACCAGAAAAAAGGTCATTTAAATTTCGGCTTTAATGGGTTGCATTGAGTCCTTTCAGCGGCTCGTTGAGTAGAAACAGAGAAGCATATCCTGATTTTTAATCAGCACAAAGTTGTTCTTAAATCAAAAGTCCTTCATGTCCTTCCCTTCACAACGCGTGCCAGAGGATGAGAATATAGAACACAAAAGCAATTTATTTTCTTCTGATTGAAAAGTAGAATCACCTCTTTGTAATTGACCTCTGGTGGCAGGCAATTAGAGTGACTGCTTTCTGAGAGATGCAAAAGGTGGTAAATTCTTCTAAATAGAGAGTGTGCACGTGCGTTTAGGTTAAGTGCATGGGATGGAGCGAATGTTTTGTAAGGAAAAAAAAAGTTTTTTGAAAAAAAAAAAAAAAATTATATATGCCGTGTGTGTATATACACACACACACACAGTATATATATATTTTTTTTCCACCCAAAAAAGTGTATGTATAAAAATGTGTGTGTGTGTGTATATGTATGTATATATATATATATATATATATATATATATATATATATACACTATGCTTCCAAAAGTATTGGGACTCCTGCCTTTATAGGTCAGGACTCTGTGCAGGCCAGTCACATATCTCCACCCAAACGTGCTCATTCGTGTCTTTATGGACCTTGCTTTGTGCACTGGTTCAAATGATTTGGTGGAGGGGGGATTATGGTGTGGGGTTGTTTTTCAGGGGTTGGGCTTTCCCCTTACTTTTAGTGAAGGGAACTCTTAAGGCGTCAGCATACCAAGTCATTTGGACAATTTCATGCTCCCAACTTTGTGGGAAGAGTTTGGGGATGGCCCCTTCCTGTTCCAACATGACTGCCCACCAGTGCACAAAGCAAGGTCCATAAAGACATGGATGAGTGAGTTTGGGGTGGAGGAACTTGACTGGCCTGCACAGAGTCCTGACCTGTAAAGGCAGGTGTCGCAATACATTTGGTAATATTGTGTGTGTATGTATATATATATATATATACAGTGGGTACGGAAAGTATTCAGACCCCCTTAAATTTCTCACTCTTTGTTATATTGCAGCCATTTGCTAAAATCATTTAGGTTCATTCTTCTTCCTCATGAATGTACACATAGCACCCCATACTGACAGAAAAACACAGAATTGTTGACATTTTTGCAGATTTATTAAAAAAGAAAAACTGAAATATCACATGGTCCTAAGTATTCAGACCCTTTGCTCAGTATTTAGTAGAAGCCCCCTTTTGATCTAATACAGCCAGGAGTCTTTTTGGGAAAGATGCAACAAGTCTTTCACACCTGGATTTGGGGATCCTCTGCCATTCCTCCTTGCAGATCCTCTCCAGTTCTGTCAGGTTGGATGGTAAACGTTGGTGGACAGCCATTTTTAGGTCTCTCCAGAGATGCTCAATTGGGTTTAAGTCAGGGCTCTGGCTGGGCCATTCAAGAACAGTCACGGAGTTGTTGTGAAGCCACTCCTTCGTTATTTTAGCAGTGTGATTAGGGTCATTGTCTTGTTGGAAGGTAAACCTTCGGCCCAGTCTGAGGTCCAGAGCACTCTGGAGAAGGTTTTTGTCCAGGATATCCCTGTACTTGGCCGCATTCATCTTTCCCTCGATTGCAACCAGTCGTCCTGTCCCTGCAGCTGAAAAACACCCCCACAGCATGATGCTGCCACCACCATGCTTCACTGTTGCGACTGTATTGGACAGGTGATGAGCAGTGCCTGGTTTTCTCCACACATACCGCTTAGAATTAAGGCAAAAAAGTTATATTTTGGTCTCATCAGACCAGAGAATCTTATTTCTCACCATCTCTGAGTCCTTCAGGTGTTTTTTTTAGCAAACTCCATGCGGGCTTTCATGTGTCTTACACTGAGGAGAGGCTTCCGTCGGGCCACTCTGCCATAAAGCCCCGACTGGTGGAGGGCTGCAGTGATGGTTGACTTTCTACAACTTTCTCCCATCTCCTGACTGCATCTCTGGAGCTCAGCCACAGTGAGCTTTGGGTTCTTCTTTACCTCTCTCACCAAGGCTCTTCTCCCCCGATAGCTCAGTTTTGCCGGACGGCCAGCTCTAGGAAGGGTTCTGGTCGTCCCAAACGTCTTCCATTTGAGGATTATGGAGGCCACTGTGCTCTTAGGAACCTTAAGTGCAACAGAAATCTTTTTGTAACCTTGGCCAGATCTGTGCCTTGCCACAATTCTGTCTCTGAGCTCTTCAGGCAGTTCCTTTGACCTCATGATTCTCATTTGCTCTGACATGCATTGTGATCTGGAAGGTCTTATATAGACAGGTGTGTGGCTTTCCTAATCAAGTCCAATCAGTATAATCAAACACAGCTGGACTCAAATGAAGGTGTAGAACCATCTCAAGGATGATCAGAAGAAATGGAAAGCACCTGAGTTAAATATGAGTGTCACAGCAAAGGGTCTGAATACTTAGGACCATGTGATATTTCAGTTTTTCTTTTTTAATAAATCTGCAACAATGTCAACAATTCTGTGTTTTTCTGTCAGTATGGGGTGCTATGTGTACATTCATGAGGAAGAAGAATGAACCTAAATGATTTTAGCAAATGGCTGCAATATAACAAAGAGTGAAAAATTAAAGGGGGTCTGAATACTTTCCGTACCCACTGTATATATATATATATATATATATATATATATATACACCTACAGTATATTCCTGCCCTCAAACCGATGGCACACCTTTGGGATGAATTAGAGCGGAGACTGTGAACCAGACCTTCTCTCCAACATCAGTGCCTGGCCTCACAAATGGGCTTCTGGAAGAATGGTCAAACATTCTCATAGACACTCCTAAACCTTGTGGGCAGTCTTCACAGAAGAGTTGAAGCTGTTATAGCTGCAAAGGGTGGGCCAACTCAATATTGAACCCTACGGACTAAGACTGGGATACCATTAAAGTTCATGTGTGTGTGTAAAGGCAGGCGTCCCAATACTTTTGGTAATATAGTATATGTATATACACTGCTCAAAAAAAATGTAAGGAACACTTTGAAAACATCAAATATCATGCTGGATATCTATACTGATATGGACTGGGTAATGTGTTAGGATCTATACTGATATGGACTGGGTGATGTGTTAGGATCTATACTGGTATGGACTGGGTAATGTGTTACAAAGGAAAGGATGCCACATTTGATGGAAATGAAAATTATCACCCTACAGAGGGCTGAATTCAAAGACACCCAAAAATCAAAGTGAAAAAAATGATGCAGCAGGGTAGTCCATTTTGCTCAAATTTCATTGCAGCATCTCAGAATGGTCCTCAGTAGTTTGTATGGCCCCCCACGTGCTTGTATGCATCCTGACAACGTTGGGACATGCTCCTAATGAGACGACAGATAGTGCCCTGGGGTATTTCCTCCCAGATCTGGACCAGGGCATCACTGAGCTCCTGACCAGACTGAGGTGCAACCTGGTAGTGTCGGATGGACCGAAACATAATGTCCCAGAGGTGTTCTATTGGATTTAGGTCAGATGAGCATGGGGGTCAGTCAATCATATCAATTACTCATCCTCCAGGAACTGGCTGCATACTCTCGCCACATGAGGCCGGGCATTATCGTGCACCAGGAGGAGCCCAGGACCCACTGCACCAGCGTATGTTCTTACAATGGATCCAAGGATTTCATCCTGATACCTAATGGCAGTCAGGGTGCCATTGTCTAGCCTGTAGAGGTCTGTGCGTCCCTCCATGGATATGTCTCCCCAGGCCATCACTGACCCACCACTAAAACGTTCATGCTGAATGATGTTACAGGCAGCATAACGTTCTCCACGGCTTCTCCAGACCCATTCACATCTGTCACATGTGCTCAGGGTGAACCTGCTCTCATCTATGAAAAGCACAGGGTGCCAGTGGCGGACCTGCCAATTCTGGTGTATAATGGCAAATGCCAATCAAGCTCCACGGTGCCAGGCAGTGAGCACAGGGCCCACTAGAGGACGTCGGGTCCTCAGGCCACCCTCAGGAAGTCCATTTCTGATTGTTTGGGCATGGACGTTAACACAAGTCTGGCCTGCTGGAAGTCATTTTGCAGGGCTCTGGCAGTGCTCATCCTGTTCCTCCTTGCACAAAAGAGCAGATACCGGTCCTGCTGATGGGTTAAGGACCTTCTACGGCCCTGTCCAGCTCTCCTAGAGTAACTGCCTGTCTCCTGGAATCTCCTCCATGCTCTTAAGACTGTGTTTGGAGACTCAGCAAACCTTGCAATGCATCCTGGGGGGAGTTGGACTGTCTGTGCAACCTCTATAGGATCCAAGTACCTTCTCGTGCTACCAGTAGTGACAATGACCCTAACCAAATGCAAAACTAGTGAAAAACAGTCAGAAAAGATGAGTAGGGAATAAAATTCAGTAGCCTCCACCTGTAAAACCATTCCTGTTTTGGAGGTTGTCTCATTGCCCATCTAGTGCACCTGTTAATTTCTTTAACACCAAAAGAAGCTGAAACTGATTAACAACCCCCTCTGCTACCTAAAGTGTTTGTTACCCTAAAAAAACTAAAAAAAAAAAAAAAAAAAGATCCTGTTCCATTAAAGCATGTTATACAGCACAGTGTTTGTGCTGTGTCATTTGGACCCCTGTATAACCTAAAACCTGGCTGATACTGCTAGTTTCTACCCTCCCCTCTTTAAACTGACCACCGTATATCATGGCTGCTGAGCCCTGACACCGTGGTCAGTTTATGTGCCTCCGTCATTCGCAGCCCTGCTCTGTCCTCTGTCATCCTTTCCCCCTCCTCTCCCTTCCTGTCTGCTCGTGTCAGTGCCCGCCCCCTCCCCTCCTGCTACTCTCATATTTATTATAAAATCTTCCTATCCCTCTGCAATATAACAATAAGTGCCCCTGTGCCTGTGTTATAGAAAGAATATGCCAATCTGTACCTATATCAGAGCAGCTCCCGGTGATCACATGACCACTCAGCGTCTCCTCTCTTCCCCTCCTCCTTTGCTGACATCAGCGGCAGTGCTCGGCTCCGCCCACTTGAGCTGTCAGCCGGGCAGAGGAGTCAGCTGAGCCCCGGGAGTCGCTCTGATGTAGGTACAGATCGGCATATTTTTTCTCTAACAGACACGGGGGCAGTTATTGTTATATTACAGAGGGGATGAGATGATTTTATATCAGTGGCTTAACTACTACTTTAATTCTGCGTTCCAGCTGTTTTGGGTTTATTAAAAGTCAGAAGCTACAAAAAGTGTATCTGACTTTAAATAAACACACACTTGCCCGTCCCACGGTCCAGCGATGTGGCCGGCGGGAGCCTCAGTTCTGTCCCTCTTCTCCCCACAGCGCCAGCATCACAAGTGTGTGGGCACCCGGCTGTGACAGCTTGGTGCACACACTGCGCATGCGCGAGTCGCGCTGCGCTTCCTTAGTGGCCGGGCAATCCTCTAGGACCTGTAACGTGTCCAAGAAGATTGCAGGGAGGGAGGGGGAGAGTCAAATCTAGGTCCCCCCCCCCCCCAAAAAAAAAAAATTGACATGCCAAATGTGGTATGTCAGGGGGTCAGGAGCACTTGAAGCGGAAGTTCTACTTTTGGATGGAGCTCTGCTTTACCTGACCAGATTAATATCCCAGGAGTTTCATTGACTTGATGCTATACTCTGATTAAAAGTGTTCCTTAAATGTTTTGAGCCGTGTATATATATGTATGTATATATATATATATATATATATATATATATATTGTAAAGTTTGGGGGTTCTAGCTCCACCGGATTGAGTGCACAACCGTTTAAAACATAAACAAAAAGGCTTTATTTCAGCAAACTTAAACAGGCTTCCAGCAGTGCATAAAACAAAGACAAAATAAAGTCTGCTTTTCTTCAGCACAAAGGAATAAAGCAAGAAAAAAAGGCACATACGGTTTTGTGGATGGGTCTTCACCCCAAGGTTTATAACAGTCCTTAATAGACCTCTCAGCAGCTTCCAGCAAACTTGCAGCTCCTTCAGACAGGTGCAACCACCAAACTACTCCTCCCCCACACTCACCTATTGCTGCTTCCTGTCTCTTAAGGACTGCTTCTCATGGGTCTTAACCCTGTGTGTGCTGGAATCCCTTATGGTCAGGGGTGGGGGCTCTTTCCCACCCGAATATCACTACAGAGCCCCCCAAATTCCGGGTCCCAAATATCGCTCTATTCAACACAGAGAGAACTGCGATTCAGTCCTCCTGATTTTAGCTATTTCCAGGAATTTCTCACCCGTCTTGGGTGACCCCCTGAACATTTCCCAACTTCCCTTAAAGAGACCACAACCCAAACACAGGAGATATATAGCGATTTTCCAGGACCCAACCTTGGCGTCCTGTACATATCCCCCCCCTCTGCCTCAACGCGGAGGTGTTGGAGGCACCACACGACAGCATACAGTGGACTCGGGAGAGGGCATCCGCATTCTGATGCTGTCTCCCGGGTCTGTGTTCTACCACAAAATTAAACTCCTGGAGAGAAAGGAACCACCTTGTCACCCTGGCATTGGTGTATTTGTTCTGTCTCATCCAGGTCAATGGGGCATGGTCTGACACCAGGCGAAACCTCCTACCCAGGAGAAAATACCGTAGGGAGTCCAAAGCCCACTTGATGGCAAGACACTCCCGCTCCACCACAGCGTAGTTTCTCTCTGCTGTCGTTAGCTTCCTACTCAGAAAAACCACGGGGTGTTCTTCCCCATTGACCACTTGAGAGAGGACCGCTCCCAATCCTTCACTTGAAGCATCTGTCTGCACTACAAAATCCTTGGAGAAATCGGGAGCTACGAGCACCGGATGTTGGCATAATGCCGCCTTAAGCTTCTGAAAAGCTTCTTCGGCATTCGCGCTCCACTTTATCATCACTGACTTTCTACCTTTGGTCAAGTCAGTCAATGGTGCAGCAATGGTGGCAAAGTTGGGGACAAACCTCCGGTAGTAGCCAACTATGCCCAAAAATGCTCTGACCTGCTTTTTGGTTAGGGGACGGGGCCAGCCCTGTATGGCTTCTACCTTATTCATTTGGGGTTTAACCAGCCCTCTACCCACAATGTACCCTAGGTACTTGGCTTCCTCCATCCCAATTGCACATTTCTCTGGATTGATGGTGAACCCTGCTCTTCTCAAGGAGTCTACGACTGCCTGAACCCGGGGAAGATGGGACTCCCAATCAGTGCTGAAGACGACTATGTCATCCAGGTAGACGGAAGCATATCTTTGATGTGGACGTAAAGTTTTATCCATGGCCCGTTGGAATGTGGCAGGGGCAGAGTGCAGACCAAATGGCATCCTTTTGTACTGGAAGTGGCCTTCCGGGGTGGAGAAGGCTGTTTTCTCCCTGGCCTCCTTGGTTAGGGGAATCTGCCAGTACCCTTTTGTGAGGTCAAGCGTGGTGATATACCTGGCTGGACCCAACCTCTCAATTAACTCGTCTATCCGGGGCATAGGATATGCATCGAACTTGGAGATTTCATTAAGCTTTCTAAAGTCATTGCAGAAGCGAAGAGTGCCGTTGGGTTTAGGCACCAACACAATTGGACTCGACCACTCGCTCTGCGACTCTTCAATGACATCAAGCTCAAGCATTCTTTTTACCTCCTCAGACACTGCCACCCTATGAGCTTCTGGGATACGATACGGCTTTAACCGGATTTTTTCATTGGGCTCGGTTACAATGTCATGCTCGATGACATTGGTGAGACCAGGTAACCCTGAAAACATGTCCCTATTTCTTTGCAGAAATTCTTTTGCCTGTTGGGTTTGGGGCCTAGACAGGGTAGCAGCAACCTGCACTAGGTCAATCCCTGCAGGGTCCCCTGACTGGACACCTATCACTGCAGACACCTGTTCTCTGTCTCTCCAGGGTTTCAACAAATTTATGTGGTAGATCTGGTATGGCTTTCTTCTCCCAGGCTGGTGTACCTTGTAGTTCACTTCCCCCATTTTTTCCACTATCTCAAACGGACCTTGCCACTTGGCCAAGAACTTGCTCTCCACCGTTGGTATTAGGACGGCCACCCGGTCTCCTATTTGAAATTGTCTGATTTTAGCCGACCGGTTGTACACCCTTCTTTGGGCATCTTGAGCCTTCTGCAGATGCTCCTTCACCAACGGCATTACCTTAGCCACTCTCTCTCGCATTTGGGAGATATGCTCTACCACAGTTTTGTGTGGGGAAGACTCACTTTCCCATGTCTCCTTTACTAGATCTAGCAACCCCCGGGGCCTTCGCCCATACACTAACTCAAACGGTGAGAAACCCGTTGATGCTTGTGGAACCTCCCGGATGGCAAACAACAGGGCAGGGAGTAACATATCCCAATCCTTCCCATCTTTCTGGACCACTCTTTTTAACATGCATTTTAAAGTTTTATTGAACCTCTCGACTAGGCCATCAGTCTGCGGGTGATAGACGGACGTCCGCAACTGCTTAATCTGGAACAGTTTGCACAAGTCCGCCATCACTTTGGACATAAAAGGGGTGCCCTGGTCCGTCAATATTTCTTTGGGGAACCCCGTTCGGGAAAACATTTGAAATAGTTCCCTGGCAATGGCCTTAGAGGAAGTTTTCCTTAAAGGGACTGCTTCTGGATATCTAGTGGCATAGTCTAGGATGACTAGTATATATTGGTACCCCCTTGCTGACTTCACCAGGGGTCCTACGAGATCCATTGCGATTCGTTCAAATGGTACCTCGATAATTGGCAAGGGTACCAGGGGGTTTCTGTAATGGGACACCGGGGCAGTTAACTGGCAAGTCGGACAGGACGCACAATACCTTTTAACCTCGGCCTTTACCCCTGGCCAGTAAAACCGGTCAGTTACCCTGGCCTCTGTTTTTTCTGCCCCCAGGTGTCCTCCCAGTGCATCATTGTGGGCTAGATCGAGAAGCATCCGCCTATAAGGCTGGGGAACCAGCAACTGCTCGACAGTTTCCCCTCGGCTTTCAGCCACTCGATAAACCAAGTTATCTTTCAATGCAAAATGAGGAAACCTCTGGTCTGCACCTGGTATTTGTGGGATCCCATCAATAACAGAAACCTGCTCTCTAGCATTGACCAAGGTAAGGTCCTGCAATTGAGCGGTGCCAAACGCACCCCTGGATACGTCCAGGTCTGGATGCACTGGCCTTGAGGAGGTTTCCCCTTCACTCTCCTCAACCTGGGACTGTGGTGGGGAGAGTTCCTCATCATCCTCTCCCAGCATAACCTGTAACGGGGAGACTTCCCCCCCCCCCCTCAGAGGTCAGCTCGGTCTTGCGACCTGAAACAGAAACAATATCGTCCACTTTAACATTTTCTGCAATGTCATTGTTAGTGACAGGTACCTCCCCATCAGGGGGTTGTGTTGTGGGGATTTCAGGCCCGGACCCCTCAGACTCTGTTCCTTCGAGGCCGAGGGTCCCCAGTCCCCTTGGTTGTCCAGGCTGTTCACACTGTACCTGGTTCCATAGTTCAAAAAACAGTGGGCAGTCCCGCCCCACTATGACATCATGTATCAAATTTCTTACCACCCCGACTTCTTGTGTCACAGAGGTACCACCATAGGCAACAGTCACTGGCACCAGGGGGTACTCTCTGGTGTCCCCATGGATACATACTACCCGTAGAGTCTTACTTACTGGGCCGAGTCTTCCGATCACCCTGGTATGTACCAGCGTTACCATGCTACCAGAGTCCAGCAGAGCCTTGGCAGGAAGGTGGTTCACCCATAGTTCACATTCAAACTGTCCGGTCGCTATATCAAGATGGGTGGCACATGCTCTTTGCACATAAAAAGAGCTTCTCCGAACAGTCCCACACTCCATAGGCTCCTCCTGAAGTGGGCATTGTGCCCGGGTATGCCCCCAGGACCGACATCGCCAGCACTGTATGTCTCCCATCCTTGGGACAGGAACCAACCTCCGTGGTTCTGCTGAAGAAGATACCGGTTTGTGGGTGACAATGTCTGGCGGAGCTTCTCTCCTAGGTGCTGTGGCTGGCCTGGTTGCCCTATGTGTGGGTTCCCGATGCTTGGCAGGCCCGAGCAGGTCTTCCACCACAGTGTATCTTTCGACCAACTCTACCAGCTGGTCAGCGGTTGCAGGGTCGCCATGGCTTGCCCAGCGCTGTAGGTCATCTGGTAGGGACCGCAGGTACCAGTCCATCACTACCCGTTCCACCATTTGCGGGCCTGTCAGCTTCTCTGGTTGCAGCCATTTTTTCA